>NC_043701.1:150640603-150698684 GCF_006229205.1 Suricata suricatta | reverse complement strand
CCTCTGTACCTGTGTCACAATTTCCTGTAACTCTCCCTTCCCAAACTCATAAAAGCCCTGCCCCACCTTTGTTCGGGGCTCTCAGCATGGATCCACCACGCTGGTAAGGTCTGTGAGCCCGAGTTTAGGCCCTGGTGAGCCTAAACCCGTAATAAAGCCCTTTGCTTTTGCATGCGTGCCTCGGTCTCCCTGGCGGTTTCTCGTTTTGGGGGACGATAAAGAAATCTTGGGTATTACTCCATCACCCCCATACAGAATACTGTCCATTGTTAATCCGTAAGACAAGACAGTTGACCTCCCAGAGATTGGCTTAGTTAAAGGGGAAAAAAGCAGGCTTCGAATAAGGAAGACCAAAACGTTTTATTTGATTAGCTATAACACTCTTAGATCGTCAATTATTTTTTTTACCCTTCCCCAATAAAAATAGTGGATAATACAAAAATGTAGAGAAAAAGCAGGAAAAAGTACTTACGTCCCATCACTTAAAGAAAACAACCGTTTAAAATGTGCCATGTTTTATAGGTAATTTGAGATCATACTAAGATGAGACTTTGATAACATTTTATTTAAAAGTTTTAGCATAAGCATTTTCTTATGGCATTAAAACTTTTTTTTAATTTTAGAGAGGGAATTTTTAAAAAATATTTTTAATGTTTATTATTGAGAAACATAGAGCATGAGCAGGGGAGGGGCAGAGGGAGAGAGGGAGACACAGAATCCGAAGCAGGCTCCAGGCTCTGAGCTGTCAGCACAGAGCCTGATGTGGGGCTCAAACTCACAAGCCGTGAGATCATGACCTGGGCTGAAGTCATACGCTTAACCGACTGAGTCACCCAGGCCCCCCAAGAGAGGGAATCTTAAGCAGGCTCTACGCTCAGTGTGGAGCCGCATGCAGGCCTCAATCCCATGGCCCTAGATCATGACCTCAGCCGAAATCAAGAGTCAGACACTTGGGGCACCTGGGTGGCTCAGTCGGTTAAGCGTCCAGCTTCAGCTCAGGTCATGATCTCACGATTTGTGGGTTCAAGCCTCGTGTCAGGCTCTGTGCTGACAGCTAGCTCAGAGCCTGGAGCCTGCTTCAGATTCTGTGTCTCCCTCTCTCTCTGACCCTTCCCTGCTCACACTGTCTCTCTGTCTCTCAAAAATAAATAAAAGACATAACAAAAAATTTTTAATTAAAAAAAAAGTGAGACACTCAGCTGACTGAGCACCCAGACACCTCAAAACATCATTTTTAAGTGGTTGTATTATATTCCCAACATTCCATCATATGGATATACTAGAAGTTATTTAAACTTTCTCTGGAAGCTTTAGGCTGCAGTGAGGACCTCTATATCATAAACATTGCTACAACAACAACTTTATACATACCTCTTTTTTCTATAAAGATTTTTTTAAAGTTTATTTGTTTATTTTGAGGGAGAGAGAAGGAGCAGGGGAGGGATGGAGCGGGGGTGGGGAGGGTGGGGAAGGGTGAGAGAAACCCAAGCAGGCTCTGCTCTATCAGCACAGAGCCCGAGGGTGGGGGTGGGCTCAAACTCACGAACCGCGAGATCATCAGCTGAGCCTAAATCAGAAGCCACTTAATCAACTGAGCCACC
This sequence comes from Suricata suricatta, assembly GCF_006229205.1. Taxonomy (NCBI): domain Eukaryota; kingdom Metazoa; phylum Chordata; class Mammalia; order Carnivora; family Herpestidae; genus Suricata; species Suricata suricatta. The sequence goes on along the minus strand of NC_043701.1, from coordinate 150,697,083 downwards.
CAAGTGTCCTTGTCCATGTCTCTTTCTTAAGTTATTGTTGATGAAATGGGTGGATACAGGCCTTTTAGAAAAGGGACCAAAACAGCACAAAGTAGTATTTAGATGTTGCCTTGACATGCTGGATGATTTAGACCTCAAGGACCCTGTTAGGTGAGCCACCCCAGTGGAGCAAGCAGAGAAATGCAAAGGAGATTGTTGGAGTCACCGAACCCTATGCTGCAGAAAGGCAGGTATCTGGGCATCCTCGGAAGACTGAAGGGTCAGTGCTGCCCTCCCTCTTCCCCTCTGTTTCGTGGCAACAGGCTGGAATAAGGACTGGATCAGGGCGGGCGGCCTCCTGTGGGGTGGGAGTGGGCATTCTGGCTTCTCAAATCATTTAGATAGGACACTACTAGCAGAAAATGGGTGAAAATTCACTGCACCCTTATCATACTCATAGGTACAAACTGAAGAAACCTAAATCTGTCACCAGTTGGAGCTAGCCACCATGGTGAGAGTACAAGGCTTTGTTTTTCTAAATACTCGGGTATTTAGCTTTGGCATTTGGGCTTTCTACTACCTATAAGTAGTGGAATCAGGCTAGTTAGAAAAAACAGGATAAAAAAGATAATAGAATTTTCTGGTTGTATCTGCATGAAGGGTAGATATAGATGCTTTTTAAAAAACTATACTCAGTACTTCTACGTGGATGGGAAGCATTGCAAATTCAAGAACAAAGGACTGAAGTGGACAGCAAGGGCATGCTGTAGTGTTCCTACCTACCATCTGGGACGGGGTCACACTCCCAAGTTTGTCCATGGACTTATGAGTTGTGCTCCTAAGTTTAAATGCTCATTTAAACCGAAGATTAAGACTTTAGGGCCCAGGTGTCCAGCATCGAAGTGGTTAAGTCAGGTATCAGGATCTGTTAGGCATGTGAACACTTTTTTTCAAAAGACCAATAAGTGAATTTCAACCTTGACACAAAGCATATTTTGTTTGGTACAGTAACTGAAGATGGAAGGCGTGCTGCTAATGTTTAGCATGTGGGACATTTACAAGTGAATAAAACAAAACCCATCATGTTTTTGGAAACAGAATTAGTAGGGAAACAAAGGAGTTCTGGTTTTAACTGACAGGTTTTGTGGTTTGTTTTGTTTTTGTGATAGCTTGGTGTGTGTGTGTGTGTGTGTGTGTGTGTGTGTGTGTGTGTTTAATACAAACCAATTGCCTTGAAAGTAAAAGTAAATCAAGGTTTGACTTCTGTGTTATTTAATTACATGTGCTTTAGCTTTTAAAAAATGTTTTAAATGTTTATTTTTGAGAGAGAGAGAGACAGACAGACAGAGTGCGAGTAGGGGAGGAGCAGAGAAAGAGGGAAACACAGACTCCGAAGCAGGCTCCAGGCTTTGAGCTGTCAGCACAGAGCCCAATATGGGGCTCGAACCCACAAACTGCGAGATCATGACCTGAGCTGAAGTCGATGCTTAACCGACCGAGCCACTCTGGCACCCCACCTGTGCTCTAGCTTTAATAAGTCAGCCAGTATTCACCTTGGGATGGCATTATTCTGAATCAGATACAGAAACTGTTCAGTGTACCCAACGTGGTGCGTGGAATTTCTAAGAAGAGCTTTCCTCTAGGTCATGCAGCTGTCAAGCTTGGTATCTCATTACTTAATTCGTGCCATCTCTTAGAGGCTTAGAGTTGGCTAATCATACGTATGTGCGTGTATGTGTGTGTGTTTGTATTCTGTATTCTCCTTGGGAATATATTTGAAAGGACCTTGTGATTCGGAGGGATGAGGTAATGTTATTTTTAGAGGCAGTTACATCAAAATAATGATCTGGACCTCTAACAGATTTCTCTATGGTTTGGAAAGAGGACGGAAAAAATCATGATGGTGGTGAGCACTTACAGTAGTCGGTTGGAGTAGAGTAACTGTTACTGAGCAACAGCTACGTGCATATTATTCTGTGCGTGTTTTTATGAAAGCATGCACATCACCAACCCCACTGTCTCTTGGGAAAGAGAGGCCCAGAGAAGTGAGGTATCCTGCCCCAAAATCTGTATTCAGTGAATGATCCCTCCAAAATTCAGACCCAAGCCTAAGTCCATTGCCAGCTAGCTGCCTCTCCGTTCTGATAAATTTATTATCTTTGTTGGGAAAACAAAGTGCGTTCTGTAAAACTTTAAGAAGACATAAGTGTATGCAATCTGTACTCCTTTGGCAAAAAGCTCATCTGTGTGCCTGTGGAAGGAACAGTGGCCAACACTATGGAGGACTTCCTCTGTGCAGACTTAGGCTAACCACTTTATATGGGTTATTTCAGCAAATACTCCCAGGATCCTGTGAGTGGGTACTGCTATAGTTTGAACATTTGTGTCTTCCCAAAACTCATATATTGATATTCTACCAGATAATGTCATGATCTTCCCTCTGCAGGTGACAAAACTGAAGAACAGCACAAGGGTTCGGGGCAAAACTGTCTGAGTTCAGATCTTGCCTCTGCTAGGCTAGACTCGGGAAGTGTGGGTAATGTTCTGTAGTGGAAACAGCTTTGGAACCACTAGACCTGAATTCAGAGCCTCCTTGCACCATCCCTAACAGTGTCACCTTAAGGCGAGGTCCTTAATTTCCAGGAGTACTTCTCGAATAGAGATAACCGTGCCCATCTTATTAGTTGTGAGGACCAAATGTGGAAAATGTAGATAAGTTGTAAAATAGAATGACTAGACCCTGATATGTGCACAGTAAAAGATATTTTACTTGCTAACACGAGTCACCATTAATAAAGGACATTTAATATTAATATTGTTGCTGTTACTTATTCACAGAGGCTTTCAAAACTTTGTGAAATCTCGGGATTTCCATCTTGCTTCCACTGAGACTGGGCTTCATTCAGGGTATCTTCCAATATCACATCTTGAATGAAAGCACTCCTAAGTCTGACGTTTCTGGAAGCAGGACATGTGACTGGTGTCACAATTCTTGACCTCATTATCACTTTCATAAATTGCCCCATTGCAACCCCTGAGTACAGCCTGCCCTGTCTGAGGGTGATTTTGGCAACTTGTTGACTAAGAAGACTGTCATTTACTTTACTGTTAATCTAGGGTCAGGACATAGTTCTTTTTTTTTTTTTTAATGTTTATTTTTGAGAGAGAGAGAGAGAGAGAGAGAGATACAGAGTGAGAGTGGGGGAGGGGCAGGACAGGGGGAGACACAGAATCTGAAGGAGGCTCCAGGCTCTAAGCTGTCAGCACAGAGCCTGATGTGGGGCTTGAACTCACAAACCATGAGATCATGACCTGAGCCGAAGTCGGATGCTTAAGTGACCGAGCCACCCAGGCACCCCAGGACAAAGTGATTTTTAAAAAAGGAAGTTTCTTCCTTTGATCTTTATGGTTTGATACCTCAGACCCTGAGTGAGGCAGATAATGCACGGAAGAGATAAGGATTAGGAAAGCGAGCACTTTTCCTTTCTAAAAGCTGCAAGAATCGAACATGGCTGCAGGTCTCAGAATGGATGCTACTTCTTAAGCCCTTCTTTTTAACCCATAGCCTAGCAAACCTTGTTCTGGCAAATGAGGAGATGGATATTTCTGGGCACTTGTTGCCTTCGAGACCAGCACATGAACCTTCTGGTATGCTTGGCCCTGACTCCATGCTGAATCTGGGCCACTGGGCCTTTAGCTAGCGCCTTGGACAGTCAGCTCCTACTTGGATCTCTGTGAGCTGTGGCCAGCCTGGGCAGTGCCAGTTGCTAGGAATCCTCTGGGGCTCTGGACAAACAATTCCTTTACAGCCTGAGGTTGCAGTCCAGGAGTGAACGAGGCGGGGGTGGATTTGTTTGACTTCCAGCTTGATATGGGTCAGCAGTATCATGAGGCTTCCGGCAAACAGAAGCACCCAATAAATGTCAGCTCTTATGGGTGGTGGTGATAGATGCCCTGCCTCGCCCAAAGTCATACTCCCATAACTTCTCCCTTGACGGTGCAGTGCCTCCAATCTCTCTTCTGCATAACGGCTCCTGAGACATTTAAAGACAGCTATTTTGTCTTGACTTTTCCGTGGAGACCTACCCTCTGAAAATCCAAGACCCACACGCTCACCTACTAGACTTCAGCATCCTTGTGTTTGTGTTGAGTTGCCAAAGCATTAGAGCTTAGATGGGAGAATGGCCCCTTGGGGTTGTCATAAAGGGGGTCAGGCAGATAGTGACCTGGGTGACCTTGAATGCTGAGATTTAATAAGCCTATACGTCCCACAGGAGCTAATCGGGTGTGTTTTATTTTAACCTTTTAAAAATGTTTGTTTATTCATTTGAGAAGGAGGAAGCGCAAGGGAGAGGCAGAGAGAAAGAGGGAAAGAGAGAGGATCCCAAACAGTCCCCATCTGTCAGTGTAGAACCCGACTCGAGACTCAGTCTCACAAACCACGGGATGGTGACCTGAGCCGAAATCAAGAGGCAGATGCTTAACTGACCGAGCCACGCAGGCGCCCTGGGGCTAACCAGTTTTTATTCCTGTGGGCCACACCTTGTGCTAGACTCTGCGTGTGACACTCAGCTTCCTGTGATTCCAAGCTGGAGTGTAGCTTGAGGCTGGTTGCCTGGCTTGATTTTATTCAAATGCTATGGCATTTCCAAGTCACTGAACTCTGTGTGTACAAGTCAGAACCCGAACATAGTTGAGGTTGCCTCTGTGCCCTCTATACTTTCCCAACTGCCAACGTTTGATGAGAAACATCTAAAGACACATTATGTACTTAGGAGAACGAAGGTATTATCAGTTTGGTCAAGGTGATACCACATCTTACCTCTTATGGAAGGTTTTTACTATGAGGAAGTGGCCGAAATGTGATTTATTCTTTGGAGTGACTGCATAATGTATCATCAGCACTTTTAAAGAGTGGTAAGGGGTATCGTGAATAATTATGCCAGGACCACAGGCATACACTGGGATCATCCTAGGCAAACCACAGGTTCCTGTGATGTTGTGGGGCCAGCTCTATGTGCTCGGGGGAGCTGGTTGTGCACATTCCGTCCTAACTCTGCATTCAGTGTCCCGGTGTCGGAAGCTTGAAGTTGGCTACAGTGGGTGTGTTTACACCATGGAAACTGGCAAATGCTGAAAATCAAGGCTTTCTCTTTAGGAAGCCAGTTGCTAAACATTTACAAGTACATGACTGACTAGAATACAGGTCATGGGTCACTCAGAGGAAAGTCCCAGATAGCATCAGTAATACAAGCTGAATTATTAAAGCATTGAGCCAGAGAATGAGAAGAAAAAGATCGACATGTCCTTTGCTAAGTGGATAAGGCCAGAAGGTGAAGAGTTAGACAAAAGAGCTTCATTCTCAGGAAAGAAAGTATTCTACAAATATTTGAGGGCCTGCTATGGTTCAAGGATAGAATTTAGAATCACACTGTTGTCTACTTCTCTTTCTCCCTCCAATGTTCCTACCCCACATACAGCTGGGTTCAGTCCTGGATCACCCAGTAGGTAAAAAAAAATGCAGGTGTTCATGTACCAACAGTGCAGCAGGAGAGCTAAGGAAAGAAGAAAATAATATACATGCGTGTGCCAGAGTACTAATCACAGGAGAATCGTAACTTTAGGCTTCTTCTTTCTACTCATTTTATGATTCACTCCTGTTTTTATTTTGAATGACTTGAGTTGTTTTGAGCTACATGTTCATTACTGGGAAACACCAACAATTTTCCTTTAAATGGGTGTAAATCTGGCTCCAGTGAGCCTTGCACCTTTCTAGAGTGCTCTATAGTTAATTTACTGTTGGGGAAATGGCAGGCTAGGGTTGCCAGAGAGTCTCCATTTCATGTTTCTGGTTAGGGCAGACAGGCTGAAATTTGTTCCTGCTGAAATTTGTCCCGGCTGAAAGGGAAAGGTGGTTGTTTGTTTGTTTCCAGAGGCAGGATCTGTGGGGCAAAAAAAGGGACTTCCCCAGTTCATTCCCATTAGAATTTTACTCCAAAGGTGACTCATTATGCTCCCCTGTGCTCTCACTGTCTTGCATTAAAGAAATCTTTTTCATTGGGAAAATGTCATATATTAAGCCAGGGTGTATATCAAAATAATTGGTCATCACGCCTCGCTCAGCCTATCTGTCCATTCATCTCCTGTCTTATTTTATCTATTACATCCAAACCTCCCCTTTCAAACTGGATGATTTGCAGCAAATCTCATATCTATCAATTCAACGGTAAGTGTTTTTATTTGTGTTTCTAAAAGATAAAAAACTCTTTTTATAAGCATAACTATAAGTTGTTAATTGCTGAAAAAGTTAACAGTGGATCATTTTCAGTTGAAGCTATCTAGTATTTTATGATGCACAATTGAAGTTATAAATTTAGTTATCTAACCGCGGTTAAAATTGTTGCATCCTGTTTGTTGATAGAGAGATGAAAATCTGGTATTGTGTTTCCTGGGAGGATTTCGTTTGGGTTTTTGTTTGTTTGTTTTGCCAGGACCTGCTATTTGTTTATGATTAATCGTTAACCATATCTTCATGGTCTGAGATTTGAAACTTCATTCTCATAATGAAATCATTCTGTGCCAAAAAAGGTGCTTTGGAATCGCCCAGAGTCACTGGACTAGAAGTGACTTGTATCTCCCATGTATTTTCTGTCTTGAGAGGGAGAGCTTGGGAACAGGATTAAACGAATCCCGCCTCTGGGTCACCGGGTGAGAACCGGCAAACCCGCACTCCTTCGGAAGACACGTGGGAAGGAGCACCGGGCTCAGGCTGGAGGTCTGGGGGCGCTGCGTTCAAGGTTGAACCTGAAGTTTACAGGAGGTTCCCAGGAAGGGTATTGCTGAAGCTTGTGAGATCTGCCGTTCCTGGCTCTCTTTAGACCTAAAACCCCGTGTTTCAAATGAACCACAAGAACAAAGAAAAAGATCCTGAATCTCTCTCGTATCACTCTTGTTTGTAAGCATTTTTGAGGATCAAACCACTTAAACATCAGTGGGTTCTTGACTGTATAACTGCCAGGATTGCCTTACTTACTCTTGGCAGTTTTATGAGTTTTCCAGCTGTGTGCAAAACACGATCCAGATGCATTTTATACATCCCTGTCTTCTTTGACAGAATACTGAGTATTGTGATATTTTCTAATAATTTAGGGACATGACTAATATCTGGTTTTAAAGGGTCCACATATTTAATTCAAAATTCTGTAAAATTATTTTTGTCTGTTGAAAAGCCGTAACTAAGAAGCATGTTGAAAACCTAACTAATGTTTGGGTGAGTTCCTTAACTTCTTAGCCTCAGTTCTGTCATCTGTATAATGGGCATAAATAAGAATGCCTACCTCATTGGATTCTGAGAATTAAATGAAACATTGCATGTAAAGCTTCTGGCACACACCCAGCACAGAGTAAGCCCTTAATGTTAGTTGGGATAGTGCTGCTGCTTGATTAACCCATTTTCTGTAGACCTTGGAATAAGCTTTTTCTGAATTCTTTTTTTTTTTTAACGTTGATTGATTTTTGAGAGACAAAGAGAGAGAGCATGAGCAGGGGAGGGGCAGAGAGAAAGGGAGACACAGAATCCGAGGCAGGCTCCAGGCTCTGAGCTGTCAGCACAGAGCCCCACACAGGGCTCAAACTCACGGACCATAACATCATGACCTGAGCTGAAGTCTGACGCTCACCCCACTGAGCCACCCAGGCGCTGTGCCCCGTTTCTTCTGAATTCTTATAAGCAGAGCATTTATTGGTAAATTTATAGCTCTGAAGTCTTTTTTAAAAAATTTTGGCCTGGGCACATATATCCACATAAAATTGCACAAGCTAGTATACCACTTCAGTATACAGGTACCACACTCAATTACACTCTGGGCAAGGCTTTGTTAGGCATATTTGCTTGGCAAATGCTCTCACCCTGGCATAGGCCAGTTATATAGTAACAAGGAAATGAATAGCCTGTCAAATTTAGGGTTTTAGCACTTATTGTAAGGTTAGGTGATTTTTGTCTGATTTTTATATTTATTACAAGCAAGCTGAGGAGCTCTTAGTTATTTTTAGCCTTCAGCTTTTTTGTGAAACACTTTGAGTAAATCTGTGCAAGCTACTGAATCAGTTTTGATTCCAGAAATCTCCGGATTGCAAGAAAAGCTGTTCAGAAAACAGTTAGGATTTGCACCTACTCCCTGTGAGGCAAACTTGTCTCCATATTGTGTAATCCAAACAAAGTACAAAAATAAATTGGATTCTGGAAGTTTATGAGACTGTGACTATTATCCCTAAGTGACAACTGTCCAGTTTTCACATTCATCAAAACAGTGTTGGTCTCAAAGATGGACTTTGCATTAAATGTGTAATATGTTTCATAAAAGAAGCCAATGTAAATAAAATGTTGCTTTTATCTCTTCCTTCTGTGAGTTCCGTAGTTAAAGTGCAATAAAAAAAATTCCAGTGCTAAGGAGCGCCTGGGTGGATCAGTCGGTTAAGCGTCTGACTTCAGCTGAGGTCATGATCTCACGATTTGTGGGTTCAAGCCCCATGTGAGGCTCTGTGCTGACAGCTCAGAGCCTGGAGCCTGCTTCAGATTCTGTGTCTCCCTCTCTCTTCTCCTCTCCTGCTTGTGTTCTCTCTGTATACCAAAAATAAGTAAACATCAAAAAAAGTGTTGTAATTCCAGTGCTAACTTGTTTGAAAATCTTACCTGAATTATAGGGAAGGGCCCTCTGTCCCCAAACTAAATGGCACCAGAGAAATAAAATACATCGAATGCTCAGATTTATATTTTTTAAGTTTTCACCTCTTTTTCCAGTGAGATACTACATCTAGCTGTACCGTCGATAAAAATTTTTACAGTAAAAGAGAACATTTAATACCAATTACAGTGACTGTCACTTCTGGAAACTTGCCAGCAATAAGCCAGAAGGCAGCCGAGAACCTGGAAGGAAGCAAACACGTCTGACCAACTAAAATCAGTGTTGGGAAATAAAATTGGAGATGCTTTTGCATTCTACATTCAGTGTACTTCCTGTGCTCTCTCTGAGTCTGTTTACTCTTACTGAAGGCACCGTTTTAACAGACTTGATTTTCTGGTTTCTCTGCATTTATATATAGCAGGTTTGGGATAGATGTGCTGCAGTAACATAGATAGCAGCAAGAAATTAACAGTATTAGCCTAAAAGCAAGACATAGATAGAATGCTATAATAGAGACAAAAGAATACACAAACCGTAGTAGCCTCACAAGCAAAGAGAGGTTCATGTGGTCCCTAAGGGCATCAGTATATAGTGGGCACAGAAATTGATTCTCATATACCCATTAGTCTTCAGGAAGATCTTAAATTTTCTTGCGCTAATTTTCTTTAAAAACTACGGGAAATCTTTTGAAAGATTTTTTTTCAAAAGCAATTATAATTTGTCATTTCTATTTTAAAAGTTATCTATCAAATGAAGGGATTAAGCCCGAGCTTTACAGATGCATAAAATCTGCTTGATTAAGATATAATTCACATGGAATTCACCCACTGAAAGTGTACAGTTAGGTGGGGCTTAGTGTATCCACAGAGTGCAACCATCACCACAATCAAGTTCAGCATACTCCATCCCCCCTCAACAAAACTTTTTAGCAGTCACTCTTTGTTTTTTGCCCCCACAAATCCTGACACCAGGAAACCACTAATATTTCTGTCTCTATAGATTTACCTAGTGTGGACTGTTCATATATTGGAATCATACAATATGTGTTTTTTTGTGATTGGTTCCTTTCATGCAGCATAGTGTTTTCAGGGTTCGTCTATGTCTCTCTGTATATGAGCATTTAGTTCCTTCTTATTGCCATATACTATTTCATCACATGGAGACAGCACGGGTTATTAATCCATTCATCAGCTGATGGACATTTGGGTTGTTTCCACTTCTTCGCTATTACTCATAATGCTGCTATGACCATTTACGTACAACTTTTTTGTGGACAGGTTTTCATTTCTCTTGGGTATGTACCTGAGAATGGGCTTGCTAGATCACATACAAACTTAAAACCTCTTGCAGGGAGAGAGAGAGAGAGAGAGAGAGAGAGAGAGACTGGCATGTGTCTGCAGAGTCAAAACTATGGAAATCTTCTTCCAGGGACTGTATTTCTGATGATGAAGGTGACTAAAGGTGAGGATGACATGGAAAGTTGATACTCACCTTCGGTTCCCTCTAGATTGAGCAGGACAGACAGCTGCTTGGTGAGAAATAGGGACAATGATCTTAACGTCTGTAATTGTATTTCTATCCCCCCTCCTCCTGCTTCCTCGGCCTAACAAGATGGTTGCAGAATGGGAAACGGTTTTCATCTGCCTATTATTTCTCCTCCTTATGACCCAGGACAGAAATCCAGGGCTTGACAGTGGGGGTGACAGGTACAAAATGAGCCCGGTGGTCACTAGAGTGACAGCTTCTTCTGCTCTGATTTTTCTCTCATAAGGGTGGCAGGGAGAGGCTCTAGGACCTTGGGAAAGAAACTGCACCTCACTGAGCTGCTCAGCGGCTTGAAGGAGAGACTCAAGGAAAAGGTTTTTTAACCTCATGGGTTTGACATTTTGGGTCCCCTCATCTCCAGCCTCATCTTGCCCCTGTTTACTCCTGGCCCAGGTCCAAGCTAAGACAAGCTAAGAATACATTTATGGATGACACCAGAATGGTGCCCTGCAAAAGCTTTTTTTTTTTTTTTTAACCCTTTCAATCTTAACCTAAAAAAACGTAACGTAGCTGCTTTCATGTTGGTGTTTCTGTTTGTTCTGATTTCATGTGGTTGTCTGTGTCAAGGTCAGCCACATGGGTTGCAAATGAAAGAACATCTGCCTGCCTGACCTAAATACACCAGTACCGTTGCCTGAGCTGACTTCTTTATGGAGAAATGCATGGTTACCTTAAAAACGGGAGTCACTGGGAGAGAGGAGGCCATTGCCAAACCTAATCATATGTGGAACGTTTCTAAACCCGTGGCCAGGGGGTTTCATTGTGGATGGATGATACCTGGAAATTCAAAAGTTGTATTTAAAATTAAATACCATAGCACTCATGTTATAAATTGTCCGTAAATAGTTTCATTAACAAGCAGCTGTGTTCAGGTCCTTTGTTTTAGGAATGGGAATGTCTGCCGGGTTCCTTACCAGGCACCCCCCGCAGGGCCCCTCCTTAGAGCTCTCTCTCAGTTACAAGCAAGACTAGCCCGTTCAAACTGATCTCTCACTTTCAAGTTGTGGTCCAGGTACTTACAGCATTCTTTTTGATTCGACAAGAACAGTAGTTTTGAACTCTACCAGTGAGCATTACGGGCCCCCTCGCTGAAAACATTTTCTCCAGTCCTAGCACATCCCAATCTCCAGGCCACGGCCAGGGGGGTCCACGTTTTGAACAAGTGCCTTAGGCAGGTTTTATAATGAGGCAAATTTGAGAAAGAATGTGGTTGAATATAGCCTGTCATTTTTAAATAAACATAATTTAAAAGGTTAACTTTAAAATTTAGGTGCACTATGGGGCACCTGGCCAGCTCAATCAGTAGAGCATGTGATTTGTAATCTTTGGGTTTTGAGTTTAGGCCCCATACTGGGGAGGAGCCTACTTAAATAAAAATAAAATTTGGTTGCACAAAATACTAAAATTGAAGTGGCTTTAAGGAAATAAAATTGTCAGCAAACTATAGCAGTCCAGTTCAAATTGCAAATGCAAAGCAGACTCTGATCTGGTGTCTTGTCAGTCCTAACCTGTAACTGGGTGTGGAGCAAGATGTAAACAGAGACGGACTCTCATGGACCCCTGACGCTTTGGCCTTTATAGGCTCCTTCCTAAGTTAAAAAAAAATTAAGTTACAATTTTCAACTCTTGTTGGTAGAAAGATGAATGTGTTGATATGTCATATGACATTTTCTTCAACTTGAAAGTTTGTATGTTTTCTTCTCATTTTAAAAGAAACTACAATATTTTCCTTCACGAGTGCCCAAAAGATGGCAGGCCGTAGGCACCGAGCCTACTGTGTGTCACAGACCAGGGGCCTGCACGGCGCACTCGGGGAAATCCGGGTTTTAGTGCTGCTGACTGATGTGATAATACTTCTGCTTGCCTCAGAAGTTCTGGAAGGAATTCTTGCTATTCTTTTTCCCTCTTGCATATGAGAATATGACTGGCCTTTTTTTTTTTTTTTTTTTTAAATCAGCCTTTTTGTTCCCAGCCCACATGCCAGGGAGAAAGTTGAGGGGAATCGGAGGCCCTGTGCCAGTGGAAGGAAGGTTTTTGTCGTACATGGATGAATGACCTTTCCCATGGCGATCCTTTCCTGCAGACATTCCTCTGCCCCCCTAGGTGTGTTTTGAATTGCCAAGTTTAACTTACAGGTGTCGCCCTGACAGCAGTGCAGGTGGGGAAATCGGGACTCGTCCTACCTGGAATTCCCACCTGAGGGATGCCGAGAACCTAACTGGTTAAACAGCTTTGCTCTTGGGGGGGGTCAGGCTTTCCTTGTCCCTGATCGCCTGTGTCGAATGGATTTCAGTATCAGGCATGATATGCGCAGGGCACTGCCTGAACAGGGAAGGGGGGCTGCTGAGATGGGAAATATAGGCCTACTCTTTCCCATGGGCAGGACCACAGGTCTGCCATCAGTGCACTGAAGCAAAAAAAAGCCTCTTTTTTCTTACTTATTTTTTAAATGTTTTTTTATTTATTTCTGAGAGACAGACATCATGAGCAGGGGAGGGTCAGAGAGAGGGGGAGGTACGGAATCCAAAGCAGGCTCCAGGCTCTGAGCTAGCTGTCAGCACAGAGCCCGACTCGGGGCTCGAACCCACGAACTGTGAGATCATGACCTGAGCCGAAGCCGGACGCCCAACCGACTGAGCCACCCAGGTGCCCCCAGCCTCTTTTTTTTTCTTTTTTCTTTTTGCATGGTTACAGAGAAGTGTTTGAGGATTCTAAAGTAACTCTGATTATTATGATTAAATGTATTATTGTAAGTAATTGAAAAGTCTCATCAGAAAAGCCAGAAGAAGAAAAAAATCCACCCTAATCCATGACCCAGAGATAACAACAGTTAATATTTCAGCCTGAAGTTTCTAGTCTTGTTTTCTGTGCACAAAGAGCTGTTTAATTTTTATCCAAAACAGTCACCATACACGTGTCCCGGTTAATCACCTGCCCTTTCACCTAACAACGTATAATGTGCATTCTCCTCTCATCCTTACATGCCGTCCTACAAAATGGTGGCCCTTTTGTTTCCCTCTGTGTGGATGGATAATCATTTATTTAATTTACCTGACCAACTCTGTATATTTGGACAATAATTAATTTTCTAGTTATCTGTGGTAAAAGTTCAATGATGTTAAAATTTTTTTTTAATTTATTTTTGAGAGAGAGAGATATACAGAATGGGAGAGAGGAAGAGAGAGGAGACACAGACTCTGAAGCAGACTCCAGGCTATAAGCTGTCAGCACAGAGTCCAGTGTGGGGCTCAAACTCACAAACTGTGAGATCATGACCTGAGCCAAAGTCAGATGCTTAGCTGACTGAGCCACCCAGGTGCCCCTGAGGGATTTATTTTTAAGATGAATTTTTGAATGTGTGCATTCTTTGGGGTAAGGCGGAATGGATGTATTAAAGAATGTAAGAATCTGGAGCTTTTTAATAGATATTTCCAAAAAGCCCCGTGGAAAGATTGCACTAATTTACATTCCTGTTCATACTCTATGAGTTCTTGTGTCCTTGTACCCACCCTTGCTAACACTGGAGACTGTCGTGTGATTAAACTTCAAACTAAGGGCATCTGGTGTGCATTAATTTGAAAGAAACCGCGACTCAAGTTTCTTTGCATAGAATATTTAATGTTTAGCAGATTGTTCTGTGTACAATAATTACAGGTTCCTTTACAGTGTTCTGGAAACCCTTTTATTAAATTTTAGATTGATCACTTTCTTCAAGGTCCTTAAATAGTTCTTAGGTTTCCAACTCTTATGTTATACGCAGTTAAAAGTGTGTTTTTGGAGGGCTTTGTGTGTGTGTGTTTAGGAGGATGGGATGTAAGAGGTGGACAGAACTTGGTCATCCGTGAGCCACGTCCACCTTACAGCGTCATCAATGGTGCAAGGAAGAACCTTGCCTACTGTCATCCTATCTGTCGGGGCGCTGTCATTGCAAGCGACAAGCCACTCAACTTGGATGAGCCTTGCAAAATGGGAAGCTTGCTGGCTGATAAAACTGAAAATGGGTTCTGAAGCTACTGTGATTGACCTTGGACAATTCCTTGATCTTTTTGAGCCATAATTTTCTTATCTATAAACAGGATGTTGGACTCGACCTAAGGTCCCTTTCACTTCTTAAAGTTAAAGTTAAATGTTTTTATGAATATATTAGCAAAGATTATATTATACTACCGAGTACATTCAGACATGGTGAAGGGAAAGCTAGCCCTCAGAAAACAAATACTTTAAGAAATACAATTCTATTACAGACTTGGATCTAAGTTAACGAAGTTTTTGTTTGTTAACATGGAGAGGTCCTTAAGCAACTTCAACATAGTGTTCATGTAGTGTCAATATCAGTGCCTTTTAAGTCCTTTTTTTTTTAAGTCTAATTACACAATCCTTATGTATCTTGTCTACCCATTGGTTGTTCAACAAATCTATTCACAAACAGTGGGAAAAGAAATTCAGTTCTCCTACTCACAATTATTCCAACAAATTCCTATTCAAATTAATTCAACAAGCTTGGTGGAACCTTGAGAGATGTGGTACAATGTGCAGGACAGCCACTGGTTGTTAAGCCAAACCTGTGCCCAGAAGAGCTAATCTCGCATCCAAGAGGAAATATCGGTGTTGGTGAACTTTGCCTCACCAGGAACACCTTAAAGCTCTGGCTGGTTGTTTAAGAGGAGGTGGATTTTCTAGTATCAGGCTTCTTTAAGCCCTTTAAAATTATTTCTCTGGGGGCGCCTGGGTGGCTCAGTCGGTTGGGCCTCCGACTTCAGCTCAGGTCAGATCTCACACTCGTGGGTTCGAGCCCCGCGTCGGGCTCTGTGCTGACAGCCAGCTCAGAGCCTGGAGCCTGCTTCAGATTCTGTGCCTCCTTCTCTCTCTGCCCCTCCCCCTCTCATGCTCTGTCTCTCTCTGTATCAAAAGTAAATAAAACATTAAAAAAATTTTTTTTTAATTATTTCTCTGACCTTTTCTGCATTATGGTTGTTGGGGTTTTTTTGTTTTGTTTTGTTTTGTTTTTTTGTTGGGGGGGTGTCTTTGCTCATTGATGCTATTTGGTCACGTATAAGGACACTGTTTAACCCCCGAAATTTACTACAGGAAGCATAGATGCCTCTCAGAAACTATTCTAGCATTCCAAAAAGGTCTCTAAGCAACAAGCTTTGTTTTAAAGCCTTTGACTGCCAATACAACTTTTAAATATTTTCACTACAGTGTTTGGAATACAGATTCATTTCACTGTTTTAAATTACTACCAGATTGCCAATCTTGGTTTGTGTTTGGAGAAAGTTTTAGACAGAGATAAATACAACGGGACCTCCATACCTTCTCATTCACACTCAGCTGCCACATGTTTATAGTGGCAGTCCCTGGATCTGGTTCTGCAGGAGCGGGATGGTTGGCTGGGGGGGGATATACCCAGCCGGATTTTGATGTAGGGTATATTAGTAGGATCCACAAATCATCCTGCCTAATGACCCTAAATCCCAGTGCCTTAAAACAACAAAGGTTTATTTCTTGTTCACACTCTAAGCCACACTCTAAGGCTCCATTCTAATTCCGTCCTCACTCTGATCCCTCATGATCTTGGATCTTGCTGGTCATGGTAACAGAGAACGAGTTCTGAAAGGTCTCATCCCAGCCATAAGTACTCTTGCCTGGAAGTGACTCACAGCATGTCCATGCACAAGCACTGACTAGATCAGGCACATTGCCCAGCTCAATTATAAAATATCCAGGGGCTGTAGTCTGACCCCATGACCTAGAAGAAGGAGAACCGGAAATATTTGGCCAGCAGCACTAGTGACTACCACAACAAACTTTTCTGATTACCAGATATTTGACTTGCTTTCCCAACTGCTGGTGAAGTACAGTCAGTCATTCGTACCTCAGAGCAGACAACCCTGAAGCCTCCCTAGTCATAGCATCTGTATGAGGTACAGTGGGATCTAAATGAGGGGGTGATACAAAGCTGTTTGACTGCAACTCTGGGGGGAGGGTCCTTTGAACTACAGACTAATGAGCTAAAAGAGGCCGGTTACCTGCTGCGCTCCCTCCCCCACGCTGTATATTAGTTTGTATCGGTGAAACAAAGATTGGAAAACTCAATATACACTCTTGTTCAGAAAGGGGGTGAATGAGAGACATCCATTCATTGGTCCTCAGTCATTCTAAAATGCTGAAGCAATTCTGAAATCCATCTGGGTGACCTGTATGGAGAGGGTGTTTCTTTAGGGTCTTGATTGTTCTCTTGGGAAGGGGCTCCCCAGTCCATTGCTTCAGGCCTTGGGTTTTTCCAATAACCTCCTTGATCACAACCAAAGACTGAAGCATATGCCCTCCCACAGGAGTGGAGCTGCTCTCCCAGCTGACTTGAGGGGGTGGAGGCGCCCAGGCATTCTTGGCCACACAACTCTTTTCAAAAGGAAATCAGTTTCCTGTCTATTTAGCTCTAGCTTATTTCCATATGCCAAGCCCTCAGTCCGCATACTTCTGTTCCCTGGATGCCTTTGTGGTTTTGCTCCCAACCTTTCTTTATTGACTTAATTGATGATACTTTGAGCCTGTCAGCCTTGGCTTGGGAAGCCACACCTTGTCCTCTTTCTCCCTGAGGTCTTCTAATTGAAAAAATTAACTAAGGAGCCCTGACCTCCACTGCGTCTTTATTTGGAGACTTTTGTAACCCTTTCAGCGTGTTAAGATTGAGTCAGATAGCCCTTCTTTTTCTTTGAACCTCACTCCGAAGCTAAGTGCTAATTGGCCTCTTGCATGCAAAGACTTTCTCATCTCATTGTTTATCTATTGGGAAAGAGAAGCAGCTGCCTTTTCCTACCCTGCAAGTCTGATTTAATAGACTCTATTCTCTTTTCTTTTGGTTTGTAAACCAGTCAATTACTTTCTAGGCATCTCTCTCTCTCTCTCTCCACGCCCCCCCTTTTTTTGTGGGGGGTTACACCTTTTAAAATGCAGCCAATAGAGACAGTTGTAACCAACACAGGCTACTAACATTTGACTTTCAGCCTCTTCCACAATATGTACTAATTCTTTAGGTATATTATCTACCTTTCAAGCTATCATGCATAATGGTTTTACCAAATACCTTGCTAGCCTCCAAAATCCGTTTCCTCACTGCCCACTTCCTGGCAGACATTCTGCACCTGGAACCGCCATCACTTCTGGCAAACGCAGACGAGACTCTTATCAGGGGTCGAGCTGACTTTATCAAAACATTTGGATATTCTGGATTAAAGAACATGTGAATCATGGGTGACAGTACATTGGGTGTTCTTCCTTCCCTTTGTCTTTTATCTGCATCCACATCTTGTGGTTGGGAAGTGTAAATTTTAGGTAGACCTTGGTATCAGGAAGATGAATAAAACTGCATTCAAAATCTGACAGCTCCTATAAAAGCATTAAAATGTGATTAGAAGAGAATTTATGTTTTCATGAAGATAAGAAATGAACACAGGTATGGGATACCTGGGTGGCTCAGTTGGTTGAGTGTCTGATTTCGACTCCAGTCATAATCTCACGGTTTGTGAGTTCAAGCCCTGCGTCAGGGTTACTGCTGTCAGCGCGAAGCCCACTTCAGATACTCTGTCTCCCTCTCTCCCTGCCCTTTCCCCGCTCTCTCTCTCTGACTCTCTCTCTCCCTTAAAAGTGAATAAACATAAAAAAAAAAAACCCAAATGAACATAGGTAAGTGAAAGCAGTTTCTCTTGCCACTTAAATTAGTACAGCATTCTGATCTTTATTCCCTTTTACCTCAAGCAAAACTGCTGATAGAACATTTAACAGAATTTTCAGAGCTCTACACTTTTTTCCACCATTTTGTTGAGTGGCCAAGAAAAGCTTTGAAATGAGCTGGAGGTGAAGGAGGAAAGCGACAGCAGGATTCTGAGTTATTTAAATGTTTAGGTCCCCTGTCGCATTTTTTAAAAAGTGAGACCCCTTTGCGGTTGACTGTCCCTAGCAGCATCCACCAAACACCATGGAGGGACCCTTCATTGCAGAGGGGCTGGGGGCAGCTGTGGCTGCATGGGTCCTGGGTTTCTACTACAGAGCTAGATTATTTTCTGGGGTTCACACAGCGGTTCTGTCTATCCTGTGCTAGGAGTTCTCCTATTTTTCATTGTCACTGAATTCTTCTTATTTTTTCACTTCTGCATGTTCCGAAAGGTGTGAGTGTAGAATTTTCTCCATTCCCTCCCCCAGTCTCTAGCCTGCTCATCTCTGCCACCTCCTAAAGATATTTACAACCTGGAGGGACAGATAACCGTCTGTATCTTTCAGCATAAAATAACCATATAATCATAAACCTACTGGTCTCCCTTCCACCTGCCTTCCTTCTTTCCTGCCTTCCTTCCCTCCCTTTTTTTTCTCTGAACTAAATGGGGTAAATACATTATTTATACTTCTGGGTATCATTTACTTTTCTCATTGACAGAAGTTTTGGACTGTCTCTCCAGGCAGCTGGTATAGATCTCATTCTTTTTAATGACTGGCCAGTAGTTCATGGTTTGGAAAGACTACACTCTGCAAAACAGTTTTCCTGTCACAGGGCATGCAGTATTTTTTCTGTTTTGTTTTGTTTTTTAATTTGGCCACAGTAAATAAAGGGTGCTGCAAGAACATTCTTATACCTATCTTGAAATGCTGCTGCTTTTTAAATATGGTCCAGGAGTAGGATTAGCTGGGTTAAAAATGTGTGCTTTTCATGTTATTTATTTAAATTTTATTTTTTTTCAATGTTTTATTTATTTTTGATACAGAGAGAGACAGAGCATGAGAGGGGGAGGGGCAGAGAGAGGAGACACAGAACCAGAAGCAGGCTCCAGGCTCTGAGCTAGCTGTCAGCACAGAGCCCGACGCGGGGCTCGAACCCACGAGTGTGAGATCTGACCTGAGCCTAAGTCGGAGGCTTAAACGACTGAGCCACCCAGGCGCCTCTGTACTTTTCATTTTAATAGATGTTGCCAGAATTTTCCAAATAAGGAGCTTAGCAAGGTTCCAGAATACCCTTCCCCCATCCTGTCCAATGGGAGGTGTCTTTCCTACTGTGAGAAGAAAGGATTAGACCTACAGCACTGATTGCATAGCTCAGGCACCTGGTGACATGCTTGGCACGCTGTTAAGTATTTCAGTGAAGATTAAAACTAGGGCTCTGGTCAGCCCACATGATTGGGGTGGTTCGACTTTATTATACTTCTGAAAGAATCCTTAGGAAGTTTGTAGTAGAGGGAGAAGTGGAGACCATTGTACTGCAACCCAGTCCTTGCATGGATGAGCAAATGGAGGTCTAGATGGGTGGAGGGAGTGACAGTGAGCAGGTCCCTGGTTCCCGTGTATGGGAAGCAGTTGGGAATCCTGATTTGAGGCTTTCCCTTTTACCTATACTGTGGGCCGTGCTGAGTTTTAGAGAACGGAGCAAGAAACATCATCTGTGAGTTGACTTGACTAATGGGGACGAAGTGTTACTGGTCTCTTATGATCTGCTCGGACCAGCAAGCTTCCCAACCCGCCCTGGGTTTGCTTTGCAAACTTCTGCAATTATAACAGCACTTGGTCTCGTTACCTTGGTCTTGTCAGTGGAATCTGCTGCTCTGAATCTTTTGGCGAGTTTGGGATTTTAGTTTTCATACCGCTGATGGTGAGTGCTTCAAGTGTGGGGCAGCCGGCTCAGATTACAGCTAACATGACAGCAGTGAAGTGGGGGAGAGACCATCCCATCGCAGGCACAGGACTGGCTCCCTGCTGTGTTCCTCTCCTTCCACCCGCCCCAACCTACTGAGGTAAAGGGCTAAGTAGGAGGGCAGCCCAGAAAAAAGAACTTCTGTAGGTCTCACTTATGCTCCTGGGAAGGCGACCTCTGGGTGTGGCAAGCACAACCTGACCAGGGCTCATAATGGATGTTCTCTAGGGCTGAATAAAACAAACTTATTGAAAGAAGGCATTGTAGCTCCCTGTATCTTTTTTTTTTTTTTTAGTTTATTTATTTATTTTAAGAGAGACAGAGACATTGCCACTAGAGGAGGGGCAGAGACAGAAGGAGAGAGAATCCTAAGCAGTGCGCTGCACTGTCAGCACAGAGCCTGATGTGGGGCTCGGACTCACAAACCATGGGTTCAGGACCTGAGCAGAATCCAAGGATCAATCACTCAACCAATTGAACCACCCCAGACTCCCCAACTCCCTGTATCTTTACATTTTTTTAAAAGAGAGAGACAGCATGAGTGCGGGGAGGGGCAGAGAGAGAGGGAGACACAGAATCCAAAGCAGGCTCCAGGCTCTGAGCTGTCAGCACAGAGCCTGACGTGAGGTTCACCTCATGAACCGCGAGATTATGACCTGAGCTGATGTCAGACACTTAATTAACCCACTGAGCCACCCAAGCCTCCCTCCCTGTATCTTTAAACTCAGTTTTCATATTACAGTTTCAGATTTAGTCCATGGAGTCTGCTGACAGAAATGAAAAGGGAGACCCCAGATTTTGGAATCTCATTGGGTTTGCTCTGTGTTCATTGCAGACCATGTGACAGCACAGTGTTAATGAGCTACTTTTTAGAGTTCTGCCCCCATAGATAGGGTCCTCGTCTCTCATAGCCTACTTTCTCTCCCTTTCTCCTTCCCATCTACTCGAGAGATCAAAGCAGCGGAGTCATGTCTTATGAAGCCAGCTCATGGAGGCAAAAATTGAATGCTGTGTAACTGCAAAGTGACCTAGGTGTGCCATGTGGGTTAAAGATCATTGTGCCTCGGGTACACCTAGCACAGCCAGTTTTCCCCCTGGCTACGATGGAACAGATCGCAGTCTCTTTGGCTGAGATTCTGCTAAGAGATCATTTGAGAGCCATGATGTATGCAAAAAGAGATTTTTAAGTATTGGAATTGTACTCAGCTTGGGGAGATTCTCAGGCTCTGAGAAGCCCTGGGAGTGGAGACTGGCCTGGGGACTGCAGCGCCTATTTGTCTTCTCAACCTCAGTTCTGAGGCAGACTCGAAATGGAATATGGGCAGAAACATGGGCACCATTTGAATGGTGGATTTGCCCTTGCCAGTCTCTTCTTTTAGGCACATCTAGCTGAATTCAGGTAGCGTGGATATTAAATGCACATTCAGATGTGACACCATTGTATTTTTTCTTGAATGCTCAGAAGTTGAACAGCTCTCCCCATGCATGGAATTCAACGGTACTATCTTTCTGTCCCGTCTAGCCTTCCCATGGTTCGGCATGGACATCGGTGGGACGCTGGTTAAATTGGTCTACTTTGAACCAAAGGATATTACAGCCGAAGAGGAGCAAGAGGAAGTGGAGAACCTGAAGAGCATCCGGAAGTATTTGACTTCTAATACCGCTTATGGGAAAACCGGGATCCGAGATGTCCATCTAGAACTGAAAAACCTGACCATGTGTGGGCGCAAAGGGAACCTGCACTTCATCCGCTTCCCCAGCTGCGCCATGCACAGGTTCATTCAGATGGGCAGCGAGAAGAACTTCTCCAGCCTCCACACCACGCTCTGTGCCACCGGAGGTGGGGCTTTCAAGTTTGAAAAGGACTTCAGAACGGTACGTCAGGTTTGTACTTGATAAACAGCAAAATCACTTGGCTTCTCGAATGGAGGAGCTGGACCCCTAGTCTTGGGACTCTGGATGGGTTTATCTGACCTTTTCTGTGTTTCCGTTCCCTCCTGTACATGAGTAGTTCTTACCTCATAGGATTGTTACAGGAAGGATTCGATGAGACAGTATGTCCCTGGCACTTAGTAATTGCTCATAAATACTAGCTATCATCTCATCTTTGCTACAGTTACTATTGCTAAAGATGAGATGATGTCAGTCCCCTTCCCAAATATTTTAGACTTTTCCAAAGATTCTTCTTACAGTGTCATGAAAAGCTTAAACATCATGTCGGTTTTCTAGCTAGAGAGACCGAGGCCCCCCACAAAGGCTTTCTATAAGTCTTGTAAAAAATTTTTACTGCCATATACCTATTATTTGCTCTGTCTTTTTGTTTGTTTGTTTGTTTTGTGAATGTGATTCCAAAGTTTTGTGCAAGATGAAAATGAAATACTTGATATTATTTATAGGCAATTTCCTTTATTAGTGAGTAAGATTGGAGGAGCATGGTTTTACGTAACAAGACTAATGCTGTATCCCGATGGCACTCCCTACCAGCTCTGCCGTGCTCGTTTACATTTGACAAATCTGGCTAAATGGAGGACATGGATGAGTAAGATCTCTCATGTTTCTCTTTATTTAGCCATCTTTTAACAGCTGTGTGTTCCAATTTCCCCATCTCTGCAGTCAGGATAATTTCTATACTGTCTAGCCTCAACCTGCAGGGAACAAAATGAGAATAAAGTGAAATAATGGATGTAGAAAATAAAGAGAAACTAAGGGAAGCGAGGTTCAACAGAAGTGACTGGACATTAGAGAAGAAAGGGTTGGAATATTTGGGGGTTAGTCTTGCCAGTTGAAAATATAGTGAGGTCAGTTGTAAAATACACATTTTCAAAGCCTGGAGTACAAAGTCCTGGCATTCTGTCATGGAACTAGTGTAAATGATTGCCACAAGGTCTATCATTAATGAACATTAATAAAATGATATATTATTAATGGCATTTAATAAAGCTATAAATGCAAATTTTACTTGTATCATCAAAAGTAAAAGTAACATCATTCATCCCATTGATTGTGCTCGTTTCTGGAAGGGCTGGCACTGGAGTCCTAGCACAGAATCCTAAGTGAGACTGATGCTATCAGGTTTTGGCTTTTTCTTCTGTGTCCCCTTTCTCGATCTAGCAATAGAATTTGATGCTGCCACTTACCTAAATGATTCATGACATCTCTTTCCCACCAAAGGGACCCAATGATCAAAGAGCTTTGAAACTGAAAAGGCTGAGATCCAGGGGCATGAAACTTAAATTTGAAGTCATCATTAGAAAAAGCATTGAACCTGAATTTTAGTGTTGTCTCTGCATTTAACTAGCTGCTTGACTTTGAGCAAGACATATTCCTTTTCAGCTTCATCATCTGCAAAAAAAAAAAAAAAAAAGGTGGGGAGGGCAGGAAAATGGAGAGAGGAGGGAGGAGTTCTAGGACATCAGAACGTGAAGTCACCTTTGGAGACCAGGAAGTATAGTGTCCTTGGGCCACATGGATAAGGAAATTAAAGCTAAGAGGCTTTAGTAGTGGGGCACCTGGGTGGCTCAGTCAGTTAAGCCTTCCAACTCTTGGGTTTGGCACAGGTTACGATCTCACTTGGGTTCAGTGCAGGTTACTATCTCACCTTCATGAGTTCAAGCCCCACGTCAGGCTCCACAACGACACAGCAGAGTCTGCTTGGGATTCTCTTTCTCCTGCTCTCTCTGACCCTCCCCTGCCCACTCTCTCTGTCTCTGTCTCTCAAAATAAATAAATAAATAAATAAATAAATAAATAAATAAATAAATCTTTTAAACGGAGGGACTCTAGTAGTGCCCCCTACTAAGCACTAGGGTGTCAGCTCAGTTCTGATTCCGGAGAAAATGCTGACCCAGCCCTAGTGCTATGAGCTTCCGCCTGTCACCCTATCTGAACACCCCCACCAGGGAGCTTAACATGAAGCAAGGTGGCCTAGAGCGTTTATGCAACATCCGTCAGTGCCTTCGTTCCTCCTCCTGGGTAATGTATGTTCAGAAAGTTACTCAATATATGTGTGTTTCTCAACATTCTGAACTGAGAAAGGTCATATCTTATTACAACCAACATAAAGAAGCCTCTGCTCCTTCAGACAGGCTGTTGGAGCCTAATGAATAGATTGGAGCAGGGAGCAAGTCTGGAATATATGCCAAGTAGCCTGGCCAGCTGAGGGGCATACATCCATAAAAGAAAGTAAATGCCTTCTGTTTCCATGCTCAGTCTTAGCCAAAGTGAAGACAGAATTCACCTCTTCCCGTAGCCTGTTTGTCAGTGTGCTAAGTTATGTGCCCTTATCCTTCCAAAGTTTGTGAGGATGAATAGGTCTTAACCATCTTCTTTCCACAGCACGCAAGTGTGCACTGTGCTCCTTCTGCGTGCCAAGTCCTGTTAGGAACAAAACAAGGCTCCTGCCCTTCAGGAGCTATATTCTTGTGTGGGGAGATGGTCAGTGATTAAATAAGCAAGTGAATATAGAATGTACCACCACTACACACACACACACACACACACACACACACACTCACTCATACACACATATATAGTATATATTATATGTTATATATATAATGGAAGGAAGAAAGAAGCAGGGTAAAGGAGATAGTGAGTGTTGGGAGGATTTAGTGTGATGAGGTAAACTTGGTGCAGGAACCAAAAGAAGTAACGAAGCAAACCAGCCCAGTATCTGAGGAAGGGTATTTTAGGCAGAGGGAACATTCAGTACTAACACCCTTAAGTGTGCTAAATGCAAACTCTTCTCTCTTCCCTTTCCCAGAATAGAAAATTGAAGGTGCTTACATGGTTGGCTGTAAATGATCAATACATACATTAAGCACTCTGACCACATAAAGCAGTGCATATATATACTCTAAAGTCCTGTCATTGTTACTGTATAAAATCACTGTTTTGGGTGTAATACAGCTTTGCAGAGTGGGTTTTTAAAACCTGAGTAATTAGACATAACTGAAAGACGTTGATCAGACCCTGAGGAGCCAGCGATTGTTATATCTAATGACTATATCCTTTTCGTTTATAGTAAATATACTTAAATCCTTAGATAATATCAACTAGTCTTCATCCAACTTAGAATGTACAAGAAAGGGCTATACACCATGAGACAAGCATTGAGTTAGACCCCTGTGTAGAATACTTTCAACAGAATGAAGCTGCAGTTCTTTCTTCCTTTTCCCCCCTTCTTTCTTTTCTCTCTTCTTTCCTTTTTTCCTTTTTTCTTCTTTTAACATTTTAGGGTCACTGTCACAAATAAACTTCTGAATTAATGATACACCAAAATGGAACATAGAAGAAAAACTTAATCCAACTACAAATGGTCAAAAATTGATAAGCCAATAAGGAATCCCACCACTGAAGAAAGTGATACTCAAGGAAAAGACTTGTGTCTCTATTCTGTGAGTTTTCTTTTGAAGAACTCACTAGAGGGGCGCCTGGGTGGCTCAGTTGGTTAAGTGTCCAACTTCAACTCAGGTCATGATCTCACGGTTCACAAGTTCGAGCCCAACATTGGGCTCTGTGCTGACAGCTCAGAGCCTGGAGCCTGCTTCAGATTCTGTGTCTCCCTTTCTCTCTGCCCCTCCCCTGCTAGTACTCTATCTCTCTCTCTCAAAAACAAAAAAACATTAAAAAAAATTTTAATGACGAACTCACCAGAATATTTTATATACCAAATCTAATACCTTCATCCATAACTACACTTCCTGCTTCTTTGTGTGTGTGTGTGTGTTTATTTCATTAGTGACACAGAGAGAAACAGAGCATGAGTCGGGGAGGGACAGAGAGAGGGAGATACAGAATCCGAAGCAGGCTGCAGGCTCTAAGCTGTCAGCACAGAACCTGATGAGGGGCTTGAACTCACGAACCATGACATCATGACCTGAGCTGAAGTTGGATGCTTAACCGACTGAGCCACCTAAGGACCCCTACACTTCCTATTTCAATAGAAGTATTCTTTAGAATGCCAAGTATTCTAACAATAGAGACTGTATAGGAAAAAAAATCATCCTTTTTGTCACCTAGCTCTTCATTATAATAGATACTTTTCTTTGTGAGTTTGTTCAGTCTAAGACTAGCATAAATAAATAAATTTATTTATTTAGTTAAGAGAGAGAGAGCATGTGTGTGGGAGGGCAGAAGGAGAGAGAGAGAAAAGCGGGGGGGGGGGGGGGGAGGGAGGGAACGAGAGAGAGAGAGAGAGAGAGAGAGAGAGAGAGAGAGAGAGAGAGAGAATCCCAAGCATACTTCACGCTCAGCGTGGAGCCCAGTGCGCGGCTCAGTCACACAACCCTGGGATCATGACCTGAGCCAAAATCAAGAGTCAGACACTCAACCAACTGAGCCACCCAAGCACCCATTCTAAGATTAACTTTAATTAGATGTTAGAGGGGCACCTGGGTGGCTCAGTCAGTTAAGCCTCCGACTTCAGCTCAGATCAGATTGATCTCACATTCGTGGGTTTGAGCCCCGTGTCAGGCTCTGTGCTGAGAACTAGCTCAGAGCCTGGAGCCTGCTTCCGGTTCTGTGTCTCCCTCTCTCTCTGCCCCTCCCCCTCTCATGCTCTGTCTCTCTCTGTATCAAAAATAAATAAAACATTAAAAAAAGCTTAAAAAAATTAGATGTTAGAAGTGACTCTTTTCATTACTTTTTTAAAAAGACCTATCCTCCAAGCAATCAGGATTTAACAATCTTATTTGGTTGACATGAGATTTAGGGAACAAAAAAGGGTCTTCTGATTGCTTTCATTATTTTTTTTTCAAGGTGTGAGGACTTAAGAACTGACCTTTCTTAAACCAGAAATCTCTATGGAAACCATCAAAAAAGTTAAGATTAGTGGAAACATCAGGAAGAGGGAGGACAATTGTGGAAATGTGAAAATTTAAATCTCAGTGGGCCATTCAGGAACATTTATTAGCTTGGTTCCTATTATTAATCCAGGGACCAATTTGTGGTATTGCAGCAGCATAAAGTTTGGTGTCATTCTCCATTTGAGTCTGGCTTGACACTGGACCGCTCACCTTTGTCATTGGGTGCAGGGAGGAAGAAGCCGTCTTTGAGCTTTTGTTATATTTCTTACTCACAGAGCATGTTTGAAATTCATCTCTCTCCAGTCTCCTAGGTCTCCTTTGAGAAGAGAAAGGAGCCCAGAGTGAAATTTATAAATCAGAATCAACTCTTTTATATGCAAATTATTCTTGGTTTAGGAAGATAAGCTTTTCTTACTTTTCAATATGTTTTATGGAGCCAGTGTCCTCAAAAGCACCTTGGGAAGTGTAAGGTATCGTCCAGCTGTGTATTTTTTCCATTTTTGAACTATAATTTGGCAACTTATTTCTCAGCTACAAGGGGGTGATAGTAACTGGTTTGGGGCAGGTCCATCAAATACCCACATAGGAGTGGGTGGGGAACGGTTTAGGATGGTTTTTTACCAGACTTAACTATTTAACTCTTTATTTGGTGATTTTTGACAGACTGGGCTACAGCACCTAAGGAGAACCTTTCACAGTTGTATCCT
Organism: Suricata suricatta; assembly: GCF_006229205.1. Taxonomy (NCBI): domain Eukaryota; kingdom Metazoa; phylum Chordata; class Mammalia; order Carnivora; family Herpestidae; genus Suricata; species Suricata suricatta. The sequence continues at coordinate 150,669,683 of NC_043701.1, read as the reverse complement.
GAGCATGCCTTGTGTTTGGGGCCCATATTGTTCCTAATATTAGCATACAGGTATTATAGAACTCCCTCTACAAATTAGAGTCTTCATTGTGGAAATAGTATTTCCAATAGTGGAACAGTGCCTTTCAACTCAAGAGAAGAAGTCTCAAATTATTTTACTTCTCACATAATTACAACCCGTGTGAATAGTTCTTTGTAGTAGCCAAAAGATTTTCACACTGGTGTTACATAGGTGTCAAATTTCAAAAGAAATTTGATTCTTTTATTTATTAATTTATTTACTTAGAGAGAGGAGATGGGGGGGAGAGAGAGAGAGAGAGAGAGAGAGAGAGAGAGAGAATCTCAAGCAGGCTCCATGCTCATTGCAGAGCCCCACACAGGGCTCGATCCCACAGCCCTGGGATCATGACCTGAGCTGAAATCAAGAGATGGATGCTCTCAACCAACTGAGCCACCCAGGCGCCCCTCATTTGATTCTTGAAGATAGCCCTGTGAGTTAGATAGAGCAGGTGCTATTAGGGAGAGTCTGTGACCTTATTGAATGCCTATTCTCACTGTTCTGGGTCATGGCCTCATCCCAGCCCTTCAGCTCCTAATACTGTGTGGTCCAAGGACCAGAAGCATCAGCATCACCTGTGATGTTGTTGGAAACACAGTCAGAAACCCTGGGAGTGAGCCTAGTGGGCTGTGCTTCAATAATCCCTCCTGATGACTCTGATGGGTCCTATAGTCTGAGAATCCCCCTGCACCCATACACTTGATTGGGTAACTTTAATACTGGGCACAACAATGTGAGTGCATCATAGTTGTGGTCTGAAAGTTTTTTCTACTCTATCTCTTCCCTTACTTGCTAGCTTTGAGATCCAGAATAGGTCACTTAACAGCTGACCCCTGGGTGATGTATTTCATCTGCAAAATGAGTAATGAGTCTTAGGACAAGCTTAGGTTTGTTGCTTTTATATTTGGAGAGTAGTTTAAGCTTGATTATTTAGGAATTGGCAGAACCCATACTTTCTGAAAGCGGTAAGGAGCCTTAGAAGCAGTGGGTGCTGGAACCCATTCCTACTGGCTTTAGAAAGCTCACTGTGTGTCTGTCTTCCCAACTCTATGTTTCGTGACATCGTGTTGGTAGCTTGAAATTAGCCATTATTGGGGTGATTATGCCACAGAAATTGGTAAATGCTCTAAAGCAGGGCTTTTGCTCCCAGAGAGCTGCTTGTTAACCATTTACCAACACACCTTGGTTACAAGGTTATGTTCACGTTAGTTATAGCTTCATCTGCATGTTTGCTGGATCTGATGTTTCAGGTTTGTCATCATTTAAGACCCATTATAGAGATGAGCACTAGAATATATTTAAAATTAGAGAATAGAAGTAGGAATCAGCCCACAGAAATGTTTGGTTGGCCTGCAGTGTTTTAAAAAATTAATTAGCTGACAGCTAAGCCCCCTTTACCACATGGCAGCAGTGGGCTGCAGGTGAATTGTAAATATGTGCATTGTCCTGTGTGCAACAATCCCATCGTTCTGTTACATCTACTCAAGGGCTTCATCCTTTTATATTTTCTTACTGTCTTCTGTAGGCATTTGCATTTGTTATCCCCAATATAAGAAAACTAAAAGCATTTTTTTGGAGAATGAGTGTTTTTCCAGAGCTAGGATCTGAATGCGCTGTTTGGGGCTTTCCACAAAGTTAATATAGTTGTATTTACAAACTGCAAAGTTTGAGGACTAATTCCCATCTTGTTCCAAATTTCAGTTGCCCTCTTTGAATATCCAAGTAAAGATTTGTCTCATTGCTTAGAGCTGACAGCCTGGACTTTTTTCTGGATGGTGAAGACTTTGGGGGGAGGTCTCTATAGGTCTCTGAAAGTGACTAGTTTCTGTTCCCGGTTTGGGATGCATGACCCAGGCTTCGGAAATATCCACCCCTCAACAAAATGTATAACAGATATGTTTATTTGCTGCTAGAACTTGATTTGAAATGTTTTTAATGCTTATTTATTCATTTTGAGAGAGACAGACAGAGAGAGGGAGAGGGAGAGGGAGGGAGGGAGGGGGAGAGGGGCAGAGAGAGAGAGGGAGAGAGGGAATCCCAACCAGGCTCAGCACTGTCAGCAAGGAGCGTGACATGGGGCTCAAGCCCACAAACCGCGAGATCATGACCTGAGCCAAAATCAAGAGTCAGATACTTAACCAACTGAGCCACCCAGGTGCCCTGAAAATGACTTTGATCGGAAAGATGAGATAACAATGTTTCCTTTCGGATCAAAGTTGTATGTGCTTAGCTTATTTGCCTTGAGAGGTTTTTCTTTTCCCACAGTATAGGTTCAGGATGTCCAGCCGGACACTCTGTGTCTCTGTGTTTGTGATGTTGGCTCTGGACATGGCTGTCAACATGGTTGATGGATCTCTGATTAATTTTTAAGCAGGTTAACTTATGGTCCCAAGAGTGGGTGATGAAATTGCTACTTTTCAGTTTGGTTTGATCCAACAAGTGCTAACTTTCCCGGTCCCATTTGAGAAATGTTTATTAAGCAATTACAATGGGACAGGCCTTTGAGCACTGTGCTCAGGGGCACCTGGTGAACCAGAAAACAAGCCAGAATGTGATTAATGCTCTAGGCGGAAGAGCATGGGGCTTCGTATCTGTCATACAGTCTATTCAGATCTCCAGGTAGTTTTACACCTAAAGTATTACCCCCTTAAAACATGTATAATTACTTGCATCAGACCCCAAATTTTCACTTGCTAAAAAAGGAAATATTTGGAACCATGTAGGAGATGGATTTACCTTCTCAGCAAGTGTCATTTAAGATGTTTCCAGGGACCTCCATTCTACTTGCTAGATGGTATGCTCCTCTTGCTAGATGGTACGCTCCTCAATTCATGAATCATTGAATAAAGCCAATTGGATCTTTAAATTAAAAGAAAAAAATTCCCAGAATGATTGTTTCTTTGTACCAAGAAAACTTGTACCGCCTGCTGGTAACCTTTTCAAACTAGTTCTGCTCTATAGATATAGATTTAGTGGATTTTGTTGATTGGGAAAATTCATATGAGTGATATGAAGTCAAAAGTTTTCTTCCAGCTGCTAACTTTTATAATGAAGACGTTGCCTTTTTGACAAAAGAACAGGGAGCCCCTGGGAGCTGTTTGCTAGCTGTACCACTGAAGGAAGGTTATTTAAGCTCTGGGAGCCTTAACTATAAAGGATAAAATACCTACTTCTAGGGTTTTCTGAGAATTAAATGATCTTAGCCTGTAATACACAATAAATACACAATAAATACTAGCTATTATTTTCTTAAAGGTATTTTTTATCTTTTTTTTTTTTTTTGAGAGAGAGAGAGACACACACACACACACACACACACACACACACAGTGCAAGTGGGGGCGGGGGGGGGTACACAGACTCGAAGCAGACTCCAGACTCAGACTCCAAGCTGTCAGCACAGAGCCCGATGCAGGGCTCTGACTCACCAACTGTGAATCCATGACCTGAGCCGAAGTCAGACACTCAACCCACTGAGCCATCCAGGAGCTCCCAAAGATTTTTTTTTTTTAAATTTAAGTTAGACCAGACAAGTTATCTTCTTTCATTGGTTTAGTGTCATGTTGGTGATCATTAGATTTTCTTTTCTTTTTTTTAATTTATTTTTATTTGTTTTTAAAATTATTTCATTTATTTATTTATTTAATTTTACTTGGGAGCCATGAATTAAACTTTTGAGGCTGCAAAGTAGCCATTCTCCTCTAAGCCTGCCCCATAGCCAATTTATCCCCATTTACTTATTTTCCCCCCTATACCTGGGAGAATGGAAAGGCACTTTAGGACCACCTCCACTATTAATAAAAGAGCCAACAGCTTTTTAGCCCTTTGTATGTATACTGTTATTACCATGAAATCTCTACAGCAACACTGTGCAGTGGATATCATTGCCATTTTACAGAGAGGCAACTGAGGCTTGCCAAGTTAAATAACTTGCCCCACGCCCCTCAGTTAAGTGTTAGAATTCAAAGCCAAGTCTATCTAAACCCCAAAGCCCAGGCCTGGGAAAGGAGAGTTGGGTTTTGAGGGCTCCAAGGTGATTGTCTCCAGCTCCCAGGCTCAGCGTGCCTCCCTGAGGACCTCACATCAAAGAATTTTGGGGTTCTCTCTGCTTTCAGAACATTCTCATTCTTCACCCTGGAGGGGAGCCCTGTCTTAGTGATGCCCTCTCTTCGTTCCCTCTGACTGCTGTAACAAATTACCCCAAAGGTAGTGGCTTTAAACATCAGAAGTGGACTCAGTCCTATTTCTGGAGACCAGATGACCCAAATCAAAGTGGTGGCAGGACCACACTTCCTTTAGAGGCTGTTGGGCAGATTCCGTTCCTTGCGTCTTCCAGCTTCTGGTGGCTGTTGGCGTTCGTTGGCCGGTGGCACAGTACTCCAATCTCTGCCTCTCCTCCTGCCATCAGCTCTCTCCTGCGTATCTCGTAAGGAAACCTTTGAGTGGATTTAGAGTCTACTCAGATAATCCAGGATGTCCTCTTCATCTCAGGATCCTTAACTTAATGACATCTGCAAAGGCCCCTTTTTCAAAATCAAGTAGCGTTCACAGCCTCTAAAAATTAGGTCATGGACATACCTTTCGGGTCCACCAGTTCAACCCATGACAACATGCTTCTGGATGCTTTCCCAGCAAGCAGGCAACTTCCTGTGCCTCACTTCCCACTCTGGGCAGGCACGATGTCCGGCAAACGTGCTTCTCTAGCAGAATGACTAATTACAACCAGATTTTACAACTCGGTACCTCAAAAATATTGCCATGCCATTACTGTTAATTACACATTTTCAGTCCAGCTAAAAGCCTCGGGGGCTTCCCCCAAAATGGTCACAGCCTCTCTCACGAGGTTTTGTTCTCTTTCAGATTGCTGACCTGCAGCTCCATAAGCTGGATGAACTGGACTGTCTAATTCAGGGCCTGCTTTACGTCGACTCTATTGGCTTCAATGGGAAGCCGGAATGTTACTATTTTGAAAATCCCACAAACCCTGAATTGTGTCAAAAAAAGCCGTACTGCCTTGCTAACCCGTACCCTATGTTGCTGGTGAACATGGGCTCGGGTGTCAGCATCCTAGCAGTGTACTCGAAGGACAACTATAAAAGAGTTACAGGGACCAGGTAAATGTGGTTTCTACCAGAAGAACCTTTCTGTACTGAACCCAGGCCTCTCCCTTGAAGACCAGTTTGTAAAAAAGATTCCCTTGTATTGAGTACATTTCTAAAAGAAAGACCTTATGCTCCTCAGCCAACCAGCAAGGATTTAATGCATGATATGTTAAGATAGTAAGAGGATGCTTCATATAAAGTAGAATAAAACACAGTCCTTGCCCTGCTGGAAACTGGTCAGGTTGAGGGGAGAAGGATTAGCACACACCAAAGCAACAGGCAGTCCGTGTTAAGTGCCGAATGAAAGACGGGACAGTAAGAGGTTAGAATCCAGAAGAAAGGATGCTTGGTTGGTCAGAGAGGGCTTCAGAAGGGACCTTCTCTTGGAATTTCCTGGGTGCCTAGCACAGGATGCATGGCTTGAAATAAAATATCATTGCAACCAGTAAACCAAACAGGGTTTACAAAAAAAATTTTTTTGCTCACAGTTAAATGTTCCAGCTGAAAGCTGGCATGGTTGGCACACGGCACAGGGGATCTGCAAGTGCAACTGACAGGAAGACAGTGCCACGGCTGCCCTTGGCCGAGGCGCCTTGCTTTCAGCGCGCACTCACGACCAAGGGCAGATGTCCCCAGCTTCCTGTTCGTAGCAATTCAACAGGGGAAAAAGAATCCAGGGTCAGAAATCTTGGAGAAATGCTAGTGTAAACAAAATTTAGTAAGTTTTTCTTAGTTCTAAGTGAAGGATTTGGTATGAAGTGTTTCTCCCACTTGTTGGACCACAGAACTGTTTTTGGAGGAATAACTCAAGGAACCAGTGCCAGGAGGAATGTGCTTTTGGATATGATATCAAACCCATCATATTTTTTTTGTTTTTTGTTTTCCCCTCCCCCAACCCCATCCTTTTTAATAGATGAAGATATCATGTACCTCTTCTGGGCCTCAGTGTCCTTGTTTGTGCCAGGAAGGGGGTTGTTTCTTAGGTCGTTTCTGCGGGCATTTCCAGCACTGAAATCCTGCACCATTACTTCCCCGTTAGGAAAAGAGCACTGTTTTTTCTGGTGAATTTCTGTGCCCTGTGGTGGGTCAGCATCAGTGATTCATCACTGGGGAAGGGAGGACGCTTTCTCCCGGGAGATTTGTGCAATGTCTGGAGACCTTTTTTTTTTTCCCTTGGTTGTCACAATCAGATGTGGGGTACGACTGGCACCTAGTGGCTAGAGGCCAAGGGCACCACTAAATATCCTACAAAGCACAGGGAAGCCCCCCCCTACCCCGACAACAAAAAAGGACTAACCCCAAAAAGTCAATAGTACTGCTGTTGAGGAACCCTGGCATGTGCGTGCACACACACACACACACACACACGCACGCACACACACACTCCGACTGACTCCTGCTTGTGTTCAGAATATAGAATGTTACTCCCGCTAGGCATACATTTTCTCAGTAAGCACACAGAACTAAGCTTCGTCACTCACAGAAGAATCACAGCTGTCCCATAACTGCCTTAGGACCCTCAGGAGTGTCATGACAAAGGGATATTTCAACCACGCTGGTTTTACCTTAGAGAGTGATTCCGAATACACGCACACTTTTGAAGAAGCGTAGACTTCCTCCCAGAAGGAGCCATTGAATTGGTCAGAGCTAGTCCCAAGGTAACATGCAGCCAAATGAACACTTTTCCTCAATTAGAGATATTTATAATTTCACTGATTAACACTTAGCAAATTCACGAATGATAATCACAGTTCTCTTTCTTGTCTCAAACTTGGAAGTTCCAGGAATCTGGACCATCTTCTTGAAGAGCTGCTAATGAGCTAATTGTGGAGTTTGGCTTCTGTTACATGTGCAGTCATGCTCATAAATTCCCATTATTGGTAAATGCCTGTTTGTGACTGGTGTGCTGCAACCATCAACAAATCCTGTCTGGATGTCCAAGTGACCCCTAAGTGCTTTTCAACCAGTAGTTGAAAACCTTCAGCAGACTAACGGTTAATAGAGAGCCCTTTTGGGGGCTGCCTTAGGGAAGGGAGGGGAAGGAAGCATCTGTTCTGTGGGCTGCAGTTCCTCCTTGTCCAACCAGAGTAGTTTTGCCAAAGGCTTTTAAGTTACAAAATCACTGATATAAATTATTATGTTCAGTAGCGAACGTCAGAGTGCAAAACACACTTTGGGTATCACTGATCTAAGCAAATGGCTTCAGGTTTAGGTTTGCTACTATTGTGAACTGATGACTGTAACATCAGGTTTTTTGTTATTATGTTATACTCTATTTTCTCAGGTATTTTTATTTTTAGGAAGCCACATCATCACAGGAGATCAATTTCTTTTAATCACACGGTTTTATTTTATTAATTTTTTATTTTTATTTATTTTTGAGAGAGAGAGAGAGAGAGAGAGAGAGAGACAGGGCATGAGCAGGAGAGGTAACAGGGAGAGAGGGAGACACAGAATCCGAAGCAGGCTACAGGCTCTGAGCTGTCAGCACAGAGCCAGACATGGAGCTTGAACTCAAAACCGCGAGATCATGACCTGAGCCACAAGTTGGAGGCTTGACCGACTGAGCCACTCAGGCATCCCTTAAACATATGACTTTAAATGGGTTATTTCATGTTATGTGTAATTTTATCTCATCCTAGATTAGGTAACGATGCTTTTTCCCCCCCTGTTGACATACTCCAATTTTATTGTAGAAGTCAAAGAAAAAAGAGGACTTTACAGCTGACATTGTTGGAATATGCAGATTATTAAAAGGAGACTGTAAGGAATTTTGGAACTTGGGTGAAAGTAATAGTGCAGCTCATCTCATTGTTCTGGAATCTATTTTAAGGGCACAAGCAGTCGGTAATTGAAGGTTTCTCCTCCTTTTCCTGAAAATCCCTTGCTACAAGGTTGTTGGGTTAAAAAAAACAAAAATGATGCTATTCAACAGCTGCTCCTAGCAATATGTTCTTGTCTCCAGTTTGCTGAGGGTCTTACCATGTTCTGTGCAAACAAACAGATGTACCTGATCACGAGTGAGAGAACCACCTTGGTTAAGTCCTGGTTAGCAGGCTGAGGGTATTAATAAAGTGCTCGTGTGCGACTGTGCGTCCTTTCCTCCATCTGCAGTGTGGCGGCGACGCAGATGCATGCTGGCTTCCCCCGCGCAGCCCCCATGCTTTGTCCGGAGCCGCGGCTCATCTTCCAGCCGCACAGCACGCGTCCGCTCCCACTCATGCCAACACATCAGCTGACAAATTGCCTTCTTTCTAAGTCTGCCAGTGTCCTCGGTTGCCTAGATTGAGAGTAGGCTGCCGACCACCTTGATGAACAGGAGTACCCGATGTCCAAAGAAAGGTCATTAGCGTGGATGAAAGCAGCTAGAAGCCGAGAAATGACTTAAACACATACAGAGACAAATCCAGATGGCACGCAAACCAAAAATTGTTCCCATGAAAATATACTAGCTTTGGAGGGCAGATTGAAAATGACGACGTGCACGCCACACCATGTTAAATGTAAATAAGCTTTCTGAGAAGAAATCCAAAATGTCTCCTGTGACTGGTCAAGGTGGTGATGTTCGTAGATCTCTTTATTTCCTCCCGATACTGCACCTTCAGTGCGGCTTGCTGCCCCTGGTGGTGCCCAGCTACATACTTTTCCACAAGGAGAATTAGTTTCTAGTTTTGTCTAAAGAGACTATTTTAGAAGAATTTTCCCCCAAAGCGACTGAAAGCTTTTAAAACATAGTTGAGCATTGAAACTGTTTTATGATCTTTGTTACAATTTTTGACTACTGGATAGTAAGTAAAATATTAATAACCTTTTCCAGAGTCTACCAGAAAAAATCCAGTATGTGAGCAATCAGTGGTGTCCTTTTAGAAGAAGTTCCAAAAAGGTTCAATGAGATTATGTCTGCTAGAGAATCGAGGTCAAGGTAAAAGATACGGCTTCTGGCCTGGCTGTTCCTCACAGCCCTAGGTCAGTCTGGCTCTGCACTTGTGAACTTTGTGTACACAGGTTTCTTTTTCTGAGTATTTGTATGCAGCTACACTTTCCCCCCCAAGCAGTCATTTCTCTTGTTATTTGCTGCTTTCAGACCACTCAAATAAGAGAGATCCTGATTTGGCCCCATTTTACAGGTGAGAAGACTCAATGAGATGCTTAGGTTAGTGGCTAGCTGAAGGTCTCACAACGGAAATCAGTGAGAGTCTCTAGTTTTATTCTTCAATTCAGGGGCAAGTTTCCTTGGTGTTTCTTTTTAGCCTCTGCCCCTTTTTTTAATAATCCAATCTACCCTAAGGCTATTTTGCACCCTCCACAAAATTCAAGTGCCCCTTTGTTTTTCTTCTCCTGTTTTATTAACCCATATTAGTGACCTTGATGTAGTTGGGGACTCGGATGGGCATATCTTAAAATAAAATTTAAAAATAAACCTTATTGTTCCTTCAGTCTTGGAGGTGGAACATTCCTAGGCCTATGTTGCTTGCTGACTGGTTGTGAGACCTTTGAAGAAGCTCTGGAAATGGCAGCTAAAGGCGACAGCACCAATGTTGATAAGCTGGTGAAGGACATTTACGGAGGAGACTATGAACGATTTGGCCTTCAAGGATCCGCTGTAGCATCAAGGTAGAGACGAAGTAGCAAGGAGCCATAGTGTGTCAACAGGGCAGCCTCTCCACCTGGCCATTCACTTAGTTGTTTTTAAGATGTCAGCCCACCAGCCTGGTGCAAGTATCTATGGTTATCGGAGCTCAGACTTGATCTCCCACCCTTTACGAAGCTCTGAGATGTTGAGCCCTTGATGCTTGTGCTTAAAATAGGGCAGCTTTGAAAGAAGGTTCTGGAAAACTGCAACAGTTTCCCCTATTCCATTCTTGTCACTATTAAAGAGCATTAAAAATTTTTTTCCCCATTAATAGCCATGCTACTTTGCCCTTATTTAAAAAAGGGGGCAGCCAACCATTCATATCGTAAGCCTGTCTGCTTGTAATCCATGGTAGCCAAATCAGGTCATTTAAATTTGGACAGTTACTCATAAAGCTTTCCACAGTACTTTGGTGAAAGCGGGGGACCTGCCTGAGGATGATTTTGAACACTCTCACTAATATTTCCAACATAGCTTTGGCAACATGATGAGTAAGGAAAAGCGAGATTCCATCAGCAAGGAGGACCTTGCCCGAGCCACACTGGTCACCATCACCAACAACATTGGCTCCATCGCTCGGATGTGTGCGTTGAATGAGGTATGGCCTTAACCCAGAGAAAGCCTTGTGTCCTTCATATACGTCATCCCAGCAGTGCAAAACTGTTGACCCTTACAAAATTATAGATCCATGGGAAGCCTGCCCTTTGTCCTAATCACATCTTGTAGAACATGAGGGGTGTGTTTTGGGAAATGGAGAGGAGTATGTATCTTATTTTTAAGAGGCACTGGATAATAAGTGGTTAGCCACTGAATCGTGGAAACCAGGTAAAGTTACAATGCATGCCATAGCCTCTCTACCCATCATTATTACCATGTACTTACTGAAATGTGAGGATAAGACTTGGCACATCCTTGCAAATAATTGCAGGTAAAATGTTCCCCCATGCAATAGTCGATATTCTCTCTGCTTTCAGCTTCTTTACAGTGTTGCCTTGTGGCATGGAGTTCAAGCAGCATTGTACAGGGCTATCAAAGCATGGAGAGCTTGCTTCCGGGGAGGCCAGCCAGAGCCCCAGGCAAAAGAAGGGGCAGAGCTGGTGACAAAGTTTTGGCAACATGATTGAAACCTTGCAAAATTCCTTCAGGAAAATAAAACCCTCTTCTGAAATATGAGACCTTTGTAAAGGAGAATGGCTGTCACTAAGTTGTGTTAGGAAGACAAGAAAGTGGTTAGAGACATGCAACATGCGACAGGCAATAGAAGTTATATTCAAGAATCACAGTCGCATCAGTAATAAGAGTTTTAAAAAATATAATTTTAATAGAAATACATACAGAAGACAGTCAAATACTAAGTGTACAGCTTGAATTTTCACACACACAAACGACTCAGATCAAGAAACAGAACATTACTGGTACTGCAGAAACTGCCCCCGTCCCCTCCTAGATGAAGAGCCAGGTTGTAAACACAGGAAGAGGCCATCTTTATGATGAGAGGGGCCAGCCCTGCCTTTGAGCTCTGAGTTTACCACATTGCATAGAATATGTCACTGGTCTTGTGGCTCAGGGTCACCACTTTTTAAGTCCCTCTTTGAGACGGAGTTTAAATGCAAGGCTGAAATGGAAAGAATGTATTCCAGCCATGTGCCTTTCAAAGTCCATTTCAGTCATGGGACTCATTGTAACAGAGGATTTATTTTTTGACCTTAACCTTCAAAGGCAGTTTTTCCAAGTAGCCAAACAAGGGCTGACTAATATGTGTGTAGTGGGCTGTCCTCAGATCCTCCCAAAGGTCAGTGAGATGGTAATGTCCTCTGCCCTACAGAGTCATAGATGCCCTCTCCCCTGCTTTCCATGCACGCTGAGTGAGCCAGCAGGCCTTTTTACAGAAATCATAACCACTTTAGGGGGAGGGCAACTGATTTTATTTTTCACTTTTGATCTCAACTTCAATGCCATTTATTGTTGGAGTATAGCAAAAATGGTAGGTTTTTTAAAGTATGGCCCATGAGAGGAATCACCCACTGGTCACCTTGGGCAAGGGCTTTATTGGTCGGTGGCCTGCCAGTGCAGGCTCCCTGGGGACACACCACAAAGTGGCAGCAGGGTCTCCTGCGAGAGCCATAGTGTGAGCTCCTCAGTCATTGCTTAGGATGCTGGAGTCACTGAGTGGAGAGCCCTTGAACTCAGCTACTTCACAGAGGGGCACCACATTTACTGACTCTAAAATATCTTTGCTGTGATTATTGGAATCCTGGAAAATACTTCTCCAGCAACATCAAACTTTTTTTTTTTAACATCAAACTTTTTATTCATATTTTTGAATAGAAAATAGAAACACAATGGGGTACCTGGGTGGCTCAGGTGGTTAAGCGTTGGACTTGGGCTCAGGTCATGATCCCATGGTCCGTGAGTCCCCCATTGGGCTTTCTGCTGACAGCTTAGAGCCCGCTTTGGATCCTCTGTCCCCTTCTCTCTCTGTCCCTACCCCTCTCATATGCCCACACTCTCTATCTCTCTCTCTTAAAAATAAACATTAAAACACACACACATACAACATAGAGTTCTAAAGACACCAAAGGGTATATAAGGAAGTGAGCAAGCATTTCCACCCTTCTGGAAATGTTACCCTCACTAGAGGTAGACTGTTCTTTACTTTTGGGGGCATTATTCTATATTGTATGCAATAAAGGAGAAACATTTCCTTCCAAAGGCAGCAAACTCTATACAACATTCTTTTTTTTTAACATTTACTACACTTTTATTGAGATATAATCTCACCTCATACAATTCACCCTCTATACACTATTGTATGCTTGCTTTGATTGTTTATCAACTTTTTATTATGAAAATTGGTAAGCCTTCATAAAGGAGCAGAATGATACAAAGAACTTCCTTATACCTATTAACCAGCCAAGACTTTGCCACACACACCTTATCTGTATTCTTCTTCCTCTTCCCTCTGCTCCTTTGTTCCTCCTCACTGTTTTGCTAAAATATTTAGAAGCAAATGCCAGACATTATATCAGTCTACCTCATATACTTCAATATGCACTTCTGGAAACATTGCCTCTTGTTTTTTTTTTACAGGAGAATACATGTGAGTGATATATCTCTCCTACTGCAAAGTTACTTTTTATTTTTTATAAACATTTACTTATTTATTTTGAGGGAGAGAGGGAGAGAAAGAGAAAAAGCATGCATGCGAGTGGAGGAAGGACAGAGAGAGAGGGAGAGTCCCAAACAGACTCTGTGCTGTCAGAGCAGAGCCCAACTCGGGGCTCGATCTCATGAACCGTGAGATATGACCTGAGCAGAAGTCAAGAGTCAGATGCTTGAACAACTGAGCCACCCACGTGCCCCTTCAACATTATTTTTAAAAAATAATTTCTTGAGGTTTCCTCTAGTCTTTTCTCTCTCTCTTTTCTTTCTTTCTTTTTTTTTTTTCCATAGTCCTATCTTTGACCCACTTGGAATTTATTGGAAATGAGGACTGTCCATCAGCTCTTATTGTCAGTCTGTCCCTTCTGGCTCATTACCAGAGGGATGCAGGACTAGGGCTTTCAGCAAGTCCCATTTGGACTTCCTTGTTTTCGGGGAAAAGGCAGAAGTCCTAAATTTTATTATATTCTTCTTTAATCTGAGTTTCTTACTTTGATGTTTCTTGTCGCATCTCAGTCTGGGCAGTTTGTAGCTACCTTTCTTACTTCTGGAAACTTATTAAGACCACCTCCCACTCCTCAACCCATGGAAAATTTTCACAGTAATGAATGGACTCATCAACTCACACTGTCAAAACTGGAGACAGTTAAGAGGCCATGTTCCTAGACCCTGGTTCTTCCTGATAGACTGAACAGAAAATAACATCAGCTTCCAAGACTCTCTTCCGGGGCACCTGGGTGGCTCAGTCGGCTAAGCCTCCAACCTCGGCTCAGGTCAGATCTCACGTTCGTGGGTTCGAGCCCCGTGTCGGGCTCTGTGCTGACAGCTAGCTCAGAGCCTGGAGCCTGCTTCCGGTTCTGTGCCTCCTTCTCTCTCTGCCCCTCCCCCTCTCATGCTCTGTCTCTCCCTGTATCAAAAAATAAAATAAAACATTAAAAAAAAATTTAAAAAAAAAAGACTCTCTTCCATTTGGATAAGTGACCATAGAAAATGGCTCTGTGCATGAGTGGGTGGCAACCAGCTTCTGCATGGTAGACAGGCTGAGCTCAGAGTTATGTGTGTGCAGTATGCAAATCCATATCCATGTCAACAAAACTATAAGCATATTTTTCTTTTCCATATTTTAAACCACTTGCTGACCAAACAGGATAGGCTACCATATATCCTAAGGGTAGAGACTGGGAGTTGTTTGTTTTTGTATTCCCAGTGTTTGGTATAGAGCAAACGGGGCAAACTTGTTAGATGAATAACCCATTCCATGGTTGTTTTATTTATGAGTTGGTTATAATAATATTTTAGAGCCAGAAGTTTGAGGGATTGGAGGAAGGCACAAGCCCATTTAGCTGACCTGGAACTCCTGTTACAATTTTATATGTATGTGTTGGTAGCTGAATTTCATATCAGACCTAAGTCAATCTAGCATAATACCTGCCAAGAAGCCCAAAAGAAGTCTCTGCCTTGCCCAACCAGAATCTTACCCTCTCGTTCTTGGGGAATGACTATGAAGTTTGTTCAACTTCATCTTGGAAATGCTGAAATAATTTCACTTAAAAAAAAAAATTCACTGTTGAAGGTCCTGGGAGTGCATGAAGTATGGAACACTGGGTCTTTGCTACATGCTGTTTTATACTATCATTTCATTATTTTCCTTTCATTTTTTTCCCCAGAATATTGACAGAGTTGTGTTTGTTGGGAATTTTCTCAGAATCAATATGATCTCCATGAAACTGCTAGCCTATGCAATGGATTTTTGGTCCAAAGGACAGCTAAAAGCTCTATTTTTGGAACATGAGGTACGTCAAGTCTACATGGACTTAGTTATCCTGTGTCGAGTGTATTGGGCATTGTCTAACTTTTGAGCAAGTCCCTCCGTTTTAAAATTGGTCAAATAGAAAGAGTTGCCATTTAACTTTGCACTTAGACAAAGGATAAAGAAGAACTATATATAAAATGGAAGCTTTCTTCTCCAACAATCAGGACTTATAATTGGTTAATAATAATTTTAAAAATCAGCTGAAATGGGTAATCATTAAAAAAATCTCTCTACTTTAACCATTTTAACATAAAATGTGTAAATGTTCATTCACTCACCAATTTTTCAGTGTAGGACCAGGGCCTGTTTTTGAGCGTGGGTTCTGCTGATTGTAACCCTCCTGTTATCCTTTTTTTTTTTTTAAGTTTATTTATTTGTTTTGAGAAAAAGAGAGAAAGATTCTTAAGCAGGCTCTGCACTGTCAGCACAGGGCCTAAGGCGGGGCTCGAACCCATGAACCATGAGATCATGATGTGAGCCGAAGTCGGAGGCTTAGCCACCTGAGTCACCCAGGCGCCCCTGCCGTTATTCTTTTTTTCATAATCCACAAGTATTATATACCTTCTTTGATTTCTGATTTGTATCTTTAAAATGGATCAAGAAATTAAGGATATTTATGAAGCAATTTGATTGTATAATCCTAGATTTTCCCCCTCAACTTTTCATGTGTGGTATCTGCCTATATAGAGAGTAATGGTTTGTGACTGCTTGTTTCAATCTTTTTCAAGAATTTAACTGGGTGCACCTGGGTGGCTCAGTTAGCTTAACCAACTGATTTTGGCTCAGGTCATGATCTCGTGAGTTCTAGCCTCACATTGGGCTCTGTGCTGACAGCTGGGAGCTTGGAGCCTGCTTTGGATTCTGTGTTTCACTCTCTCTCTGCCCCTCCCTCGCTCACACTCTGTCTGTCACTCTTAAAAATAAACATCAAAAAATTTTTTTGAGAATTTAACTGGATTTTCAAGGAAGTGTCCATTTATTTTGTACTCTTTTTATTGGTGTAGATGTTACATAATTAAATTAGATTATGACATTAACAATAAAACTACCATAAACAAATCTGAAGATAAACACAGCTGACTCTTGGCAAGCAGACAACTCTCCTGACAGGAGCTGAAGTACCAAGGCTGCTGAGTAGCCTGGTGGCCCAGAGAGGCTGGTGTCCCCAGCATGTCTGCACAGGAAGTAGAGATCAGTTAATTCAGAGAGTCCCTTATATGGAGTTTCTACAATTCTATAAATCAAAGGTTTCTAACAGTAAGTGAGTGAGGGAACACCCTCTCTTTTCCTCACCTCCTCCGCCACCTTCTTTAAACTCAGTACTGTAGATGGGCGCCTGAGTGGCATAGTCAGTCAAGCATCTGACTCTTCATCTTGATTTCTGCACAGGTCATGATCTCACCGTTTATGCGTCTGAGACCCCATCAGGCTCTGCACTGATGGCACATGGCACAGAGCCTGCTTGGGATTGCGTCTCTCCTCTCTACCCGTCCCCTGTTTATGCTCTCTCTCTCTCAAAATAAATTAATAAACTTAAAAAAATCAAAAGAAATCAGTATTATAGAGAGCAACAGTTTATTTATCACAGGGGGCACGTAGTCCCTGGGATGTATTGAATCAATAAATATCGCAAACTTGTAATGAATAAGTACTGTCACATTTTTCTCATCCTCAAACTGAATTATTTATCTGAAAAGTCACGAGTGCATTTATAAATTACTTAGCGTTTTCGAGGCCCATATTTTGTTTGCTTAAAGCAGCTAAAACAATAGGAATTTAAATACGAAAGAGTTAAGGCTTCGTAATAGAACTTAATACTAAAGAAAGCCTGTTCTTTCTTTTCAATCGACTTATAACATGGAATGATAGAACTTTGGGACTGGGGGAAAGAGAGGCCCAGAATTTTCACTCTCCCCTCCTCCCAACCAGAACAGCTCCTTTATTAATTGCTTATTTGTCATTTACACCTAAGGTTTTGTTTAAAAAAGAAAAAAGCACCTCAGCTTTAAAAGAGCAATTAAAATGAAAAAAAGAAAACCACTATTCTAGTTCAGCTAGAGTTGCCATATTTAGTGATTAAAAACAGGACACGGTTATTTTATCTGGCATTTATCTGTATTTTATCTGGCAACCCTAAGTTCAGATTCTCTTCAACCAAGGCAGAAAACAAACCCTGGAAGCCATCAGGGATTAAAAGCCATCTACAAGGTCACATGGGTAGTTAGCTGAAGGTAAAATAGGGAATGAGACCCAACATTTTGGGGAATGTGGCTTCTGTAGGTGCAAACACGGTGCCTGTGTTAGTCTGTACAATCCTACGCCTCTGTGGACTGTGGCTTCACTTTGTTATGCACGTGTCGTAACTCCGTCTTTATGGCCAATGAAAGTGAGGTGTTTTTATAGTCCCTTGTAAATATCTCTCGGAAAATTCTCTGTGTTCTTAAATTCACTCTGGTTTAGGCAGGTCTTCCTGGAGGACACTGCTGAAAGGGAACTTTTGGGAGGTGCTGCTGGGGCGACTTTCCTGCCCTGCCTCAGGGGTCCTCACTCACTCCATCTCATTCATTCCACCCAAGCAGTTAAGAGTCTTAACTGACTAGGAGACCTTAGACAATAACCCTACCTCTCCATCTTTGCGTTAGCCTGATTTAGGTGTCTTGCCAGGATCAATGAGGGAAGCTTAGGGTTCTCTCCTGTGAGACACAACCTTGAAGTCAGACAGACTTGGGTTGATCCCTGGCACAAGCATGTGTCCCTAAAAGGAAAGTTTACTTTATTACCTGCCATTTCTCATCAGAGAAATGGGGGTAATAATAGTAAATTTTGCCACATCAAGGATTACAACGCAACAATTGTAACACTAACAATTCTAGCACTCATCTAGTACACACTAAGTGCCAGACATTTTCCTAAGCACTTTATTGACATCAGCTAATTTATTTAATATAGAAATACAGGTATATGGGGCACCTGGGTGGCTCAGTTGGTTAAGCATCTGACTTCAGTTCAGGTCATGATCTCGAGTCTTGTGAGTGTGAGCCCTGAGTTAGCTCTGTGCTAACAGCTCAGAACCTGGAGCCTTCTTCGGATTCTGTGTCTCCCCTTCTTTCTCTGTCCCTCCCCCACTCACACTCTGTCGCTCTCTCTCTTTCTCTCAAAAATAAACACTAAAGAAAAGAAAAACAAGTATATCTACCTATTATTATTATTATTATTATTCTGTACATGGCAGAGTTCAAGTTGGAAGTCTTTCTTACCTACAACATTAGGGGGCAGCATTTTTAGAGCTGTGAAAAACGGGAAGTATTCGGCTGATAACCGTGCACAAGTTTCCCCATTGCTTTTGTAGGGTTATTTCGGAGCTGTTGGGGCCCTGCTGGAACTGTTCAAGATGACTGAGGACCAGTAGCGATGACAGTGGATGGAACAGGCTTCTGTGAGAACAGAGACCTGAGACCTGCCGCTGGAGAAGGTAGATGCCGCTATGGGATGGAGGCCAAGCCATTACGGCAGATGAACCTGCTGGGTTTGTAAATAATTTAAAATCCTCTAGCCGATCTTTTACTCTTGGGTTTTGAGCTTATGATTCAAAATGGGGGTACAAGAGTTTTTTCTGGATACTGTATTTTTAAAAACACACACACACATTTGTGCAGAGAGGCCAAACCTACGAATTTTATGCATTAACCTTTAAAAAATTAACCTCGTATGATGTTTGATAAGGACCTGAAATGTAAGTGCTGTTACTTGTTCTTCTGGGGTTTACTGATCAGTATGGTAATTTTAACTTCATTTAGTAATTACTCTAGGAGATCTTACCTTTACTTATATTCATCATGATGTTTCATGATTTGCTGTTGGTTTCAAATGAAACTACAAATCTGGCATGCTTTACTGTGAACACGATTTTGTTTGTTTGTTTCTTTACCTTTTTTTTTTTTTTTTTTTTTGGTCTTGTTTCTTTTTGTTTGAATGTCTCACGGAGAAAGAGAGTCCTTCCCTCTGCTTTTTGTCATCAGATGACTCCCTCTTCTCTCCAATACCTTTCTTTAATGTAACTGTTTGTACCAGCGAAGGGGCTGACCAGCTCAATAAAAATGAAGCACGAGATTGAAAGCTCTCAAAAGTGCCCTTGATAAAAAAAACTCTGAAATCGTTCATGAATTTTATGAGTCAGGCGGAAGTGGAAAACAATCTGCAATTTGTCTTCACCCTTATGAATATACTAAGTTTTGTTGGATTTATTTTATGTCAGGTTATATTAAATTGGAATGTTCTCTGATGAAATGTCCTCATTCATGCCCAGCATGTGAGTGGCAGCAAATCCTTATGCAGGACATTGGAACTTCCCAGGTAAAGTCTCCCAGTAGCTTAGCTGTTCGCATCGGGAGATGGGGGAGAAGTCATAGGCTGACATATCAAGTAATAACACCTGTTTGTTGTGTACACGTATGTGCATAGGAGCTTTGTAACAAGGCATCTTAAATAATAATTTTTTTGATTTGAAATATTTCAAACTGAAAACTGCATTTCAATCTCAGTTTCTAATATTAAAAAAATCATGATACTGATCTCTCTATACGAATTTTTTCTTTTTTGAAAGTTGTCATTGGAACCGATGGGTAACTTTTAAATGAGAGTCTTGTACAAAAACTGAAAACGCATGGGGTCTAATGACTTAGGACTGATTAATCTTTTGAACTGAGCATATTGGTGGAAGGGATCTTTATAGGCAACTACCATTGCCACATCTTTCCTTCTCTGCCTCCTGAGCGCCATCTTTAATTGCCATATCTTCAAGTCTCGAAGAATTCGATGTTAACTGAAGTATTCACTTGTCTGGTTGAAATAAAGCCTGTTTCTGTTGTGATGTGTTTAGTGTATATGTTATTTTCATTTCTTAATCTTCATGTTCATATTATCTGCTTTTGTACCATAAAATGAGTATGTGTTGTATTTTTGCTGCTCTCCATTTCATAATTTGAGGCTTTCACATAAGGGTGTCTTTAATTGAAGCTGTAGCTGTAGGCAGGGATTTTTTTTTTTTAAATAGCTTTATTGTTCTTATACAACAGACTCATGGCCAATATATGATTACTATGTTTGGTAGTCTCAGAAAAAGTTTCAACATTTGGTCATCACAAATACACCTTATCAACTTCCACCTGGCTTTAAAAAATTCAATCAACTAAGGTGTTCTTGAAAAAGATAAATGTAAGAATGTACACATTAGCTACATTAGTGCCTTTTTAAAAATTATTCTCCTCAATCAGTCCTACTCTCCTCTGTCAGGGAATAGCAGACCTTGGATGATGGTTCTGCAGAAGAAAGCAGGGCAAGTTAGTGTAATTATATAATTTTTTGATTATCTGGAATCACTTGATCTTTCATTGCAAATGTGTAAAATATTGGTTTAGCTGAGGAAATCAATTATTCCATTATACAAATATCAGTAAATGTTGGCTACATCTAGCCAGCCTTTTTTTTTAAATATATATAATGAGAAACTTATAGCTTGAGGATTTTTATATTCACCTGAATCATAGAAACTTTCCTTTGGCTCAACATCAAAAAAATTTGACAGGACTAAGGCATTTTTATCTTGAACTATATGAATTCAGGATGGTCAGGTGTTCCAGAGCATGGCTTTTGATTGTCAGACAGCTTCAGTGTGGATTTAGCTTGGCCATTAACGAGCTATGTGGGTAAGCCACTAACCCTCTCTCTAAACTCTGGTTTCCTCATTCATAAAATGGGACAAACAGTTTTTACCTCCATATATAAAGAGCATAGCACAAAGACTGGCACATAGGAAATGTTAGCCATACTGGTAAAAGGACAAACAGATGTCTTAAACTAACACGTGATGTCAGTGGTATCTAGTCTTCTAGAATGTGGTGAGCCCATTTTAGCACAGAGATACAGATCTTCTGTGCTCGGACATGTCCACAGCCCTGTGTCCACAATTCCAAAATTCCAGACTCTTAAAATGTACCTTGATAACACACTTGACAGAAAAAAGCTGACTTCAGCATTATTCATCACCCTCTGTAGGACTCCTCATGTTTTGTTGCAAAGCTACTGGTATGTTTGGTTACAGGGTACTGCCCCAGACTCTACTCGGGGGTTAAGCAGTGAACAATTTTGAATTTTGACAAACATCTGGGGCCGAGAGTCTTAGAGAAAGGGATTGTGGAAATACGATTGTGTTCTTCAGCTTAGGTTACATATGCAGATTCAGAGTCCCTTTGTTGGGAAGTGTTATTACAGGGAATTTATGTTTGACGTCATCCAGTCATACAAGGAATAAGAAGCTACTCTGTGCCAGGAAGGAGCTGAGGAAACCAAGAGGAATTGGCTATTGCCCCTGCTCTTTGGCAAGGGAAACAGTCTCAGACCAATTTGTGTCACGGGGTCATTCATGAATATTTACAGCAGTGAACAAAACAAAGACCCACCCTCCCAGAGCTTACATTCCAGAAGGAAGACAGATACAGAACCACGATAATGTTAGATCAGTCCTACAAAGGGAAAATGAGATGAGGTAAAGGACGAGAGAGGAGGTAGTTCCATTTAGAAAGTGGAAGGGGGAAAACGTCGTTGGCAGGTGGTCAAAGATAACCTCTCCAACAAGGTGATGTTGAGCGGAGTCAGATGAGGTTGGGAACACACCGTGTAAATACCTGGGAGAACAGATTTTACTCCTGGCAAATGAGAACGGAGGTTTTGAGGAACTGTGAGGATTCCAGTGTGAGTGAACAATGGGAGGCGTGACAGGAAATGCAGTTTCAGGGGTAGCTGTGGGCCAGGCCCAACGTGAGGTCTGTATTGAGGGTAGAGGGCTGCACTTGAAGGAGGAGCTGGTTACTTCTCCTAGAGGAGAGGGCTCGAGAAGTTTTCACAGAGTCCAGACCACTGAGTCCAGACCACTGAGTGGGCCAGCAGGGCGGGGCTTCCCAAGCATAGAGGGAGGCGTGAGTGAAGCATTGAGAGAAAAGTTGGGTTTTTTCAGGGAACCGGAAGCTGTTTGCTTCAGCTGGAGCCTGGTTAGGGAGAGAGAAACTAGATACCAGGAGAGAGGAAACCAGCCAGGTTATGGAAGGAATCATATTCCATGCTAAAAATTCTAGTGTGTTCTGTAGTCAGTGAGCCATCAAAGGGTTTCAAATAAAGTGAAACTAGAGTTAATCTGACTTCAAAGTGGTAACAGCAAAATGTCCTTCGGAAGTAAGTGAGTAACCCAGTTATTGTGCGGTTGAATGTGTAAACACCATTCTACATCATGTTTACTACAGTTCCTCTATTGTGTCGGACTTCATGCACTACCTGCTTAGTGGACCACATTTCTCTGTAACTCAAAGGGTTATATAAGCTCTTGAGAATTTTCCCACAGGGCAAAGGCTGCTAATAGCTACAACCCTGCTCTAATTCCATTTAGCGATTAGGAAGATTTCAACACCAGTGATCACCATTTACTCCTTTACTTGTGAGAACTGTTTGGAGAGAAGGCTCTTTTCCTCCCGATGATCAGAAGACGACCCCAAATTTGTGAGGAAAACTGAATCAATGCCCATTTTCTACTGGGTCTACCAGGTGCTCGTTATTCACTCCATCTATTTACTTTTGACTGAATGCCTATGATCTGGGAGGCATTGGGTAAGTTCCGGGATACATTCCGTGTAAGACAGCAAGGTCCCTCCTTTTATTGGGCTTACATTCTCATATGAGGGAGGTGGACTTTCACCACGTGAACCAACAAATAGGAAAACAGCATTTAGTGATGAATGCTGTGAAGACCAGAAACAGGGTGATATGGTAGAGAGGGAGGCAGGAGGCTCCCTAGTCAGATGGGCATGAGATACAAATAGGAAATGATGGCCTCGGCTCTTGAGAAACGATCATTAGGTTTATCTTACTTTCATTCACTACTACCTCCTCAAGGAAAATGAAAGATGCTTTTGGGAAACAGTTTGAAAGCTAATTCATTTTCTTTTTATTTTACTTAGAATAATCAATTTAGTTCCCATATGGATTTAAAATCGTTATGTTCCATGAAATAATGTTTCGTAACGCACTGTTTTTACTCCTCACTCATTTCATGAAACGATATTATTTGAGCTGTTCACTTGAATTTTTATTGTCAATGCTTTTGTCATTTCATCATCAGAGTCATTTAGTGATTTCCAGAGCACACAAAGTCTAACACATGGCGCTTTTTTGCATCTACTTATGATATTGATACTGGATTATTTTTTAACCAATCCACAAGCACTTATTCCAACAATGACCTCAATTATTTGTTTCATTTTTCAAAAGTGTTATGTTGGCGATGCCACAGTGTAACCATTTATGTAGTGCCTTTTATGGTCCACTTTCAAAGGTTAGTTCATAAGTATTCATCACTTGCAATACAAAAATAAAAGATAATAATAAAAGATAATTAAAAGTCTTTGCCTCTTTTTATGCTCACTCTATCAAGTAAACACTACACAGTCCAAAGCAGAATTAATTGAGGTTATTTCAGTTAATGTTGTCACCAATTCTCAACCAGCCTGCAGTGAGAATTCATCTTAAGTATTCTTGGGGCACCTAGGTGGCTCAGTCAATTAGGCTTCTGACTCTTGGTTTCAGCTCAAGTCATGATCTCGAGGTTCAAGCCCTGCATCAGGCTCTGCACTGACAGTGCAGATCCTGCTTAGGATTCTGTCTCCCTCTCTTTCTCTGCACCTCCTCCACTCACTATTTCTCTCAAAAGATTATTTAATTAACTTTAAAAAATTAAACTTAAGTATTTTTTATAATTTTAACAATTTACATGCATATAATCTAAATTAAAGTTACGTAGTTCCAGAAGACTGAAAAAAAAAAATAGCAGCAACCATGGGGTTTTTTCTTCTTGTTTTTTTGTCCCTCTTTCTCTTTATACTTTGTTAACGACACATGGTAGTTTCTCAGTGTGTAAAGGCAAAACGAAGGTCTGGGAAAAGGAACTTGGATATGTCAGACCAAGGCTGTAGCTAAGACTCAGAGCCACAGGAACTATCCTGACTGAGAATTATGGGGAGAGGTATGTTCAGCATTCCAATGCCTGAGTAATCTTTTTATCAGGAACTCTTTTTTCAACATTGGCTGTTGGTCTTTCTTGTTTTATCTCACTATTCTGAGCAAAGCAGCTTCCCAGACAGGGGTAGGTGACAAGTGGAAAATTTTTGATTACTTATATGTTTAAAATTTTCTAAAAATATTTTTAATGTTTTTTTTTAAATTTAGTTTTGATACAGAGAGAGACAGAGCATGAGAGGGGGAGGGGGAGAGAGAGAAGGAGACACAGAACCGGAAGCAGGCTCCAGGCTCTGAGCTAGCTGTCAGCACAGAGCCTGACGCGGGGCTCGAACTCACAAACGTGAGATCTGACCTGAGCAGAAGTCAGAGGCTTAGCCAACTGAGCCACCCAGGCGCCCATAAAATTTTCTAAAAATATTTTTATTCTATCCTCATATTCAATTGGTAGTTTGACAAAGTATAGAATGTTAGGTTGGATTTTTTTCCGCCAGAATTCTGAAGGCATCTTCCTGTTCTTGCCAAGCTTTCAGTGTTACTGTGAGAAAGCCTGATGTCATTCTGGCTCCTGATCTTCATATGTGACTTCTTCCCTCCTCTTTTCTGGAAACTTTTAGAAACTTATCAACTTCTGGTTTCGGCCGCAACCTGTAAAGAGCTTGGAATTCATCACTCCCATTCTTATAAGAAAAAAGCTAAAAACTGAAAATCAATAACTTTTCTTGGGCTCATCAGAGAAATGAGATTATAGGGCAAACTGCCACCCTGAAGTTTGAAGAGACAGGAAATACAGCAAATCACAGCTGGAATCAATTTACCTACCACACATACACCGATGGATACACTTACATGGTAATTTTGACAAACCAGTGGAGGATGAGTCTAAACCAGCAGAAGAGAGGGGCCCACAGTCTCAGGGAGGGGTGTCCACACTCTCATGGGTTGTACCTCCAGGAACCCCCACCAGGCTCTCATGGTGAAGAGCTGAGAAAAATTCTCTTGTGTCTCTGGCAAAAGGAAAGTAAAAGGAACCATTTTGAAATTGGTCTAGAGTGTTCTCCATGAAAAAGGGCTGGTTTCCAGGGATCAGGTTTGTTTGTTTGTTTGTTTGTTTGTTTGAATGTTTATTTTTGAGAGGGGGTGGGCAGAGAGCGCTGGAAATACAGAATCCAAAGGAGGCTGCTGGCCATCAGGTGCCCCTCCAGGGGTCAGGATTTTATCAGAGACTTATCTCACCTCAGGGGGAGGGAGATTTCCTAACTTCAGCTTCCTATTGCCTCCTTATCACAACTAAGGCTGAGGGAGGAGGTGGAGGAGGGTGTACAAAGAGGAGGCGGGAAAATTGGAATGCTGGGAAAGAAACACTTGAGCCTACAGTGAAGGGACACAGGCCCGTTGCAAGACTGAGATTTCATTTAAAGATTATGAATGTTCCCCCTCCTTACATTCTTCTACCACCACATCAACGCGGCTTCTGTATAAGAATGGATCACAGCTCCAAGAGAGCTGTAAGGTGCAGATTCTATTTAAGGACTTAGGGAAACTCACAGACAACAGAGGAGTTAAAAACAAGGACAGGCATCTGGGTGGCTCAGTCAGTTAAGTGTCCAACCCTTGATTTCAGCTCAGGCCATGATCTCACGGTTCATGGGTTCAAGACCCACGTCTGGCTCCACACTGAGATGCAGAACCTACTTGAGATTCTCTCTCTTTCTATCTCTCTGCCCCCACTTGTGGGCTCTCTCTCTCTCAAAATAAATAAATAAGCTTAAAAAAAAAGGCACAAGGAATTTGAAGCCTCTGGAACCTACAGCTACAGCAACATTAAACACAGCCCAACTCCTAGCCAGATTCACATAAACCTCACACTAAAAGCCATTGGACCTGTTTGTTACCTAATAAGTCCTTTTAAGCTTTCAGTAAAAGATTATATGACATGCAAAGAGACAAGAAAAAAAACAGTCTGAAGAGATCAAGCAAGCATCAGACTCCAATATGACAGATTTTGGAATTGCCAGTCAGGGAATTTAACATAAATATGTTAAGGATTTTAATAGAAAAAGTAGAACAAGAACTGATTGGCAATGTAAACAGAGATATGGAAAATCTAATGAAGAATCAAAAGGAAATGCTAGAAACTAAAAATGCTGCAACAAGAAACAAAGAATGCCTTTGATAGGCTCATCAGTAGACCAAACATGCCTAAGGAAAGGATCAGTGAGCTTGAAGATATGTCAATAAAAGCTTCTAAACTGAAATTCAAAGAGAAAACAGAATGAAAGATAGAACAGGATACCCAAGAGCTGTGGCATAATTTCAAACAATATAACCTATGCATAGTTAGAACACCCCAAGAGGAGAGAAAAGGGAGCTGAAGAAATATTTGAAGTAATAATGGCTGAGAATTTTCCAAAATTAATGACAAATACAGAACCACAAATCCAGGAAGCTCAAGGATCTAGGCAATAAAAATACCAAAAAATCTACACCTAGGCATATCCTATTCAAACTGCAGAATATCAAAGACAAAGAGAAAACTCTCAAAGAAGCAAGGAGTTGGGGGAGGTGGGTCTTACATAATTGGGGAACAATGTGAGGACTTACCACTTACCACTTACAGTGGATGTCTCCTCATAGACCACACAAGTGATAAGAGAATGGGTTAAACATATCTAAACTATTGGGGCATCTGGGTGGCTCAGTCAGTTGAGGGTCTGCTCTGGTCATGATCTCACGTTTCATGAGTTTGAGTCCGACATTGGGCTCTGCAGTGCAGAGCCTGCTTGGGATTCTGTCTTTCCCTCTCTTTGCCCCTTCCCCAGTTGCACTCTCTCTCTCTCCTCTCTCTCTCTCTCTCTCTCTCTCAAAATAAATAAATAAAATTTAAAAAATATTTAAGCTATTGAAAGAAACTTCTCTGCTTCACCAGTATTCTAAAAATGTATAATGATAAGCCTTAGTGTGAATGTACTTTTATTGGCTAAGCTGGTTACATAATGGATTCCTTCAAACTAAAATTTTGTATCCTTCATTTCTGAGAAATTTTCTTATATTATTTCTTTGCTAATTCCATCCCCTCTCTGATCTCTTGCTCAGGAGCTACTCTTGTTTTGATGTTGGAATTCCTGTACTGGTTGTCTAATTTCCATATCCTTTGTCTTCTAGTTTTCATCTTAATCTTTTTGCTCCATTTCATTTTTATCTTCCAGCTCTCCTATGGAGTTATTATTGCTACTGTTTCCACCATTGCTTTTTTTCTATGTGTTTTGGTCTCTGTCTTTCATTTTAGAGCCTTTCTCTTGATGCCTTGTGATCCTTATGTGACAAAAAGTTGACTGAAACTTTAAGTAAGGGTGGAACCTGTTGATTGAACTTCGCTGTAAGGTGATCTGGCTCAGCCATTTCTTTGAAGACACCCACTGTCATTATCTTTGAATCTTTTCTCCAGGATTCGTGATATCCTCCAGAGAACGTTTTTTCCAAGTCCTTTCTGGAAGTATAAGCTTGACTGCAACATTCTGGGAGTAGAGTGGAGGGAGAAATCTGAATTTTTAGATTAAGAGGCAATGAGGTATGGATGGTACTCTGGAGCCACCTGCTGTATGATCTTAGACAAGTTAACATCTCTGTAATTCACTTTCCTCAACTGTTAAATGCAACCAAAATTTGTTAGAATTAATCCAGTTAGTATATGTAAAATGTTTTAAAGACTACCCAAGCACCAGGTAAATGTTGACTATCGTCATAACCAGACTGACCTAATTCCCCTATTTCAATTCCATACCCTGTCCACAAAAATGCCAAATGTTGATCCATCAGGTGTCTCTCTCTCTCACTCTCTCCCATCTATCTCTTTCTCTATCTCTATCTCTATCTCTATCTATATATACATATGTATATATATGACAACTATATATACACACATAGTTATTTGTGGTTTTTTTCCCACAAAATTGTTAATCAAAACAGCAAAAGCAGATTTACAGAGCTACATATCAATAACAAAACAGGAAGGAAACAAAATGTTTGAGAGACATCTTGAAAAGTTTGAAAGGAATACATGTCAGGCTAAAACTCTACAGTTAAACCACGGTTGAACAACAGGTTAAGTCATTCTTGCATTTTCTCAATAATTTTTTCCTGTTTTTTATTTATTTTTGAGAGACAGAGAGAGACAGCGTGAGCAGGTGAGGGTCAGAGAGAGAGGAAGACACAGAATCTGAAACAGCCTCCAGGTTCTGAGCTAGCTGTCAGCACAGAGCCCAATGCGGGGCTTGAACCCACAAACTGTGAGATCATGACCTGGGCCGAAGCTGCACTCTTAACCGACTGAGCCACCCAGGCTCCCCCTCAATAAGTTTTTCCTTATATTTTCCTTTCTTTTTTCCATCTTGTCAGGATTTGGCTTTGCGTTCAACAATTTTTTTTCTGACCTTTGTCCAGTTTTAGCCTAGTGAGAACCGCCTCTTGGGGGTAAGAAAATAGATCTTCCTTGGGTGAATGCCCACATGGAGGTTGCACCATTAGCCTTCTCATGCTGCACACACTCCATGTAGATAACATATATCTTTCTGTACCCCTGGACTAACTTGCCAATTTGGTGACCTTTGCAGTGTCCTAGAACCCCCTGGCCCTCATCATCCTTGTAGATAGGCCTGACATGTACTTTTGCTGCACCTTCGTGGCCGTTGGGGAAGATGAGATCTTTCTGGCATGTGTCAGGGGGCCTTGAGGGGGTGTTTGAGATTCTTGCTGCAGTCCAAGTTCACAAAGGAGTTGAACTTCATGGTGACCATCTACCTGGCACTGGGAAGTCTCCTTTATAATTTATTTTTTGATAGTTATTGCCAATTCGCCCTTCCAATCAGTAAGAGTCCACACGTTGTAGATGATTTTTGGTAGTGCTTCCTTCCATGCATACTCATCCACACTATGTATTATCAATCCTTTCAGATTTCCAATCATATAGATGAAAAATGGTATTGTAATGCCCAGAATTCAGGAGTCCCCCAGAAACGAACCACCAGAGTCCAGAGTCAAAGCCAAAAAGCAAGGGTCGTTTATTGCAGGTTCGAACCCGGGCCTCTGCTCACTCCAAGCTGGTGGAACAGAGAGAGCCAGAGAGCCCCGAACAAAGCTGGGGTAGGACTTTTAGGAGTTTGGGAAGGGGGAGTTACAGGAAATTGTGACATAGGTACAGTGATCCAATCATTATTATACAATATTATTGACAGCAGGTTTATCCAATTACAAC
>NC_043701.1:150635663-150640503 GCF_006229205.1 Suricata suricatta | reverse complement strand
TTCGAACCCGGGCCTCTGCTCACTCCAAGCTGGTGGAACAGAGAGAGCCAGAGAGCCCCGAACAAAGCTGGGGTAGGACTTTTAGGAGTTTGGGAAGGGGGAGTTACAGGAAATTGTGACATAGGTACAGTGATCCAATCATTATTATACAATATTATTGACAGCAGGTTTATCCAATTACAACATTTAGAGTGTTAACAACCAATCACAGAGTAGACCCAGGACCCAGGACCCTCACGTAGGGTGTAACTAGCCTTAGGTAATAACTGATCTAGGCCTGCCCTTAGGAATGTTAAGGGTATTACAAGGGTGGTCCCTCTTGCCTCGGGCAATATGTAACCGCCTAATAGTTCTGGAGAGACTGACCTTTAGACCTAGTTTAGAGGGGAAACTTAAAGCCTGTCATGGCGTCTACCAGGTTCAGACTCGTGTTCTTACAGTATCTCCTTTTAATATGCATAGAAAGTCTTTGAGATCTTCCTGATTCAGAGCTTTTGATTCTAATGTTGGGAATTACAATGAACTTGTCAGGTCAAAAGAGAAGCTATCTTACAGTCTTGGGGAAGGCAATGCAGTTGAGCAAATCAGCAAAACAAACAAACAAACAAAAAACCCCTCTGCAATGAGCCTGCTTTGGTTGAAGCCTGTCTTTGTTTTTATTGGTGGTAAAGCCACACTTTATTAAGATAGCCAGGGTCTTATATACCATGGGTGATTACATCGTTTCTTTAATGGTTACATAGTTCAAGGTCCTTGAAGTAAAGGCATGCTCTGGAAAAGGTCGTTCTTATCAGGACAGTAGTAAGTAACAGGATTAAGTCATTACAAAAGAGGAATCCCCTAATAATAGTCTGGCTTTAAACATAAGATAAACCTGAAGAATTCTATGAGGAGATATACATTCCTTAAGGCCCTTCATCAGTTATTCAAGAGTAAGATACTCATTCTTTTATAAGCAAATCTTTTGGCAGAGGATTATGTTCACTCCCAACAGCAGACAAAGAGCCAGAAAATAAAGTAAGGGAAGGTCACTGACTGACCCAAGTTGATTCAAAGCCTAAAAGTATATGCCTTTTTGCAAAGCAATGAGAAAATCATAGGATGAACAGAAGCCATATGTGGGGCCCTTAAAAACAGTTGTCAGCTCAGAGTCTCATAAGCCTTCCTGAAAATAACCTCAAAAAGAATTGAGGCACAGATATATTATCAAATGAGGAAAAAATGTATAATTAAAAATAAAACAATAACATGGTTCCAACTTACATGAAGCAAAAATGGGTCGAACTGAAGGAAGAAATAGAGAATTTGACACTAGTTGGAGATTTCAATATCCACCTTCCTATAGCTGATGGAAGAGTTAGTCAGAAGATCAACAGGGAAATAAAAGGCTGGAACAGCGCTGTAAACACTGTAGACCAAACAAGACAGCTGTAAAGCACGCCAGCGGAACACAGCAAAACACTGTTAAGACAGCAACGGAATGCACCCTCTCCCTAAGGGCCCGTGGAGCAATCTCCATGATCAACCAAGCAGCCAGCCCCGCAATGTTTAAAAAGATTGAAGTCATTCGAGTTATGCTCTCTGAGGACAATGGAATTAAATTAGATATGAATAATAAAAGATATCTGGGGAATTCACAAATACATGAACATTAATATACTCCTAAATAATCAATGGGTCAAAGAAGAAATTACAAAGGAACTCAGAAACTGCTTTGAGATCAATGAAAAAAAACAACACAAATGTCAAAACATTATAGGATGCAGTTAAAGTGTTTAGGTTCTGACTGGGAATACCATTTGGCTGTAAAAAGGGACGAAGTGAGGAGGCCTATGACATAGACGATACTCGAAAATACACTGAGAGAAAGAAGTCCGTCACAAGAGACCACATATTGTATGATTCCATTTGCATAAAATGTCCAGAGTAGGCAAATCTATGGAGAAGAAAGTCTGTTAGCAGCTTCCTAGGCGTGGGGATTTGGGAGAAATGAAGAGTCACTGCGAATAGATCCGAAGCTCCTTTTTGGGTGATGAAAATGTTCTAAAATTGATTGAGGCGGTGGTTGTACAATACAACTAGAAATCAGGGAGTTATGTGCTTTAAGTGAATTAATTAAATGGTATTTGAGCTATATTTCAGTAAAGCTCTTTTTCAAAAGCAAGTTAAATTTGAGGGTTGAAAAAATACTTTGAATACTGCACAAAAGCAAAATTATGTACGTTAATAATTGGATGTTCTTTTTTTTAAATCTTTATTTATTTTTGAGAGAGAGAGACAGACAGAGTATGAGCGGAGGAGGGGGCAGAGAGAGAGGGAGACAGAATCTGAAGCAGGCTCCAGGCTCTGAGCTGTCAACACAGAGGCCACCGCGGGGCTTGAATTAGTGAACCATGAGATCGTGACCTGAGCTGAAGTTGGACACCCAACTAACTGAGCCACCCAGGTGCCCCCACTTTTATTTTTGACCTAATAGGCATCATTTTAAATTTTGTAAAATAGTCTACTTTTTAGACTAACAACTTTTTTGGTTGTTTTGCTTTTCCACCTTTCTTTCCCTGAACATTTCTTGAATTGTCATATTTTAAAACACAACTACCAAGCACTGTTAGTCAAATTTGTGTAGCCCAAAGTTGAAGTGGTGACGGTACGGGCACTGTGATATAAAGGCAAATGGTCTCAGTCCCAGATGTATAAATTCCTGGGTGTTTTTTAAAAATACATGGATTTCCTTTTAATTTTTGCAGATACAGGGGCGCTTTGGTGGTTCAGTCAATTAAGCATCTGACTTCGGCTCAGGTCATGATCTTGCAGTTCAGAGGTTCAAGCCCCACATCGGGCTCTGTGAGGACAGCTCAGATTCTGTGTATGTGTCTCTCTCTCTGACCCTTACCTACTTGCACTCTGTGTCTCTATCTCTCTCTCTTGAAAAAGAACATTTAAAAAATTAATGTTGGCAGTTCCAGCTTAAGGAGAGCTTTAACTTTTCCCTTAGGTCATAAAAGCAACAAGAAAGAACGGGACTTTTTTTTAATATTCGACTTTTCCTTTTCTCTTCTCTTCCTCCTTTCACCCAGCTCAATGAGATTTACTGTTGCTACTTTAACCAGGTTTGGCATCTGAAGAATTTATACCATTTGGCTGCCAGGACGTGGCTAAGGAATTATGTCTGTTTTAGCACATTCCGTAAGTGAGACAGGTGGATTTTGTGTACCTTAAAGAGAACTTCTTGTGTCTCTTTAAGAAATACCTAAAATTTTATTTTAAAGAAAATTTAAACTTTATAATAATTGTTTTCCATTAGCTCCTCAAGTTTATTTACCCTGACATAGTAAATATCTTTTCATAGTATATTCTCAGACTGTTTTTTTCTAGACTGTTCTCTAGCCTTTATGTGTGTGTGTGTGTGTGTTTGTGCATGCGTGGTATATGGGGGAGAGACCCCCAAGTCAATCCTGCAAGTAATGAATCTAGAGTTTATATCAAAGCCGTAGTTTTGGCAGTGTGTATCTTTAAATTTGATATTTGAATAGTTTGCCAAATGTGACATTATTTTAAATATAGGCCAAAAGGGTTTTTGTATTAAGCTCCATAAGTGTGTGGGTTGGAATCAGGCAAGTTAAATGCAATTGGGAATTTTAAACAGGAACAGTTTTAAACATTCTCCTTTCGGGTTTGATTACTATTTATACTGCATTTATAAATTTTGAAGCGAGCAGTCACTTTCACCTATCTGTTCATGTTCCAACGTCAACCCTGAATTTACCACGTAGTGATTTATGCAATGTTCAGACAAGCGAAGGAGAGGGAGGCTCCGGCCCACACAACTCAAAGCAACTTCAGAGAAAATGATTTGGTTGTCCAGACAATTGAGTTTCATTGGC
The DNA here is from genome assembly GCF_006229205.1 of Suricata suricatta. Lineage (NCBI taxonomy): Eukaryota > Metazoa > Chordata > Mammalia > Carnivora > Herpestidae > Suricata > Suricata suricatta. The sequence continues at coordinate 150,636,619 of NC_043701.1, read as the reverse complement.
TCCATTCTGAGCGTTTACTTATTTATTTACTATCTACTTACTTACTATATTTTTTATTTTAACATTTTTACTTATTTTTGAGAGAGAGAGGAAGAGACAGAGTGTGAGTGAGGAGGATGAGAGAGACAGGGGGACACAGAATCCGAAGCAGGCTCCAGGCTCTGAGCTGTCAGCACAGAACCTGACCTGGGGTTGAACCTACGGACCGTGAGATCATGACATGAGCTGAAGCCAGCCGCTTAACTGACTGAGCCACCCAGGCGCCCCAATATATTTATTTATTTTTGAGCTAGAGGGGGTGGCAGAGGAAGAGGGACAGAGGATCCAAAGAGGACTCCATCCACTCTGTCAGCACACAGCCCGATGCGGGGTTCAAACCTACAAACAGTGAGATCATGACCTGAGCTGAAGTCAGACGCCTAACCAGCTGAGTTACGCAAGTGCCCTTCCCATGAACATTTAGTTGATGACACAAGTCTTCCTTTCTTCAGCCTGTGTCTACTGTCTACACCCAACCTCTACTGTCGGTGGCAGCCACAGCAGTGGGAGGCAATTAGGCAGGAGGTCTGCCTCGGCAAAAGCAAGCTGTAGGGATCTCTGTTCATCATAAAACTTGTTCTCAGAAAAACCCTAAAGCCCATTTCTGCTTTGGTGGCCATGAAGTAAGATATTGCCAAGATGTAACTGTAATGCCCAGAATTTGGGAGTCCCCCAGAAACGAACCACCAGAGTCCAGAGTCAAAGCCAAAAAGCAAGAGTCGTTTATTGCAGGTTCGAACCCGGGCCTCTGCTCACTCCAAGCTGGTGGAACAGAGAGAGCCAGAGAGCCCCGAACAAAGCTGGGGTAGGACTTTTAGGAGTTTGGGAAGGGGGAGTTACAGGAAATTGTGACATAGGTACAGTGATCCAATCATTATTATACAATATTATTGACAGCAGGTTTATCCAATTACAAC
>NC_043701.1:150597138-150635563 GCF_006229205.1 Suricata suricatta | reverse complement strand
TTCGAACCCGGGCCTCTGCTCACTCCAAGCTGGTGGAACAGAGAGAGCCAGAGAGCCCCGAACAAAGCTGGGGTAGGACTTTTAGGAGTTTGGGAAGGGGGAGTTACAGGAAATTGTGACATAGGTACAGTGATCCAATCATTATTATACAATATTATTGACAGCAGGTTTATCCAATTACAACATTTAGAGTGTTAACCAATCACAGAGTAGACCCAGGACCCAGGACCCTCACGTAGGGTGTAACTAGCCTTAGGTAATAACTGATCTAGGCCTGCCCTTAGGAATGTTAAGGGTATTACAAGGGTGGTCCCTCTTGCCTCGGGCAATATGTAACCGCCTAATAGTTCTGGAGAGACTGACCTTTAGACCTAGTTTAGAGGGGAAACTTAAAGCCTGTCATGGCGTCTACCAGGTTCAGACTCGTGTTCTTACATAACCTCACTTGGATAGAAGAAATTAACCTTTTTAAAGGCTATAGAGAATTAAGATTGGTTTTAAAAAGAAAACACCAAACTGCCAAGCCAATTCAAAATACGCTGGCATGCAAACTCTAAGACACTGAGATTTATAAACTCATTATGTAATACAAACTACTCATTAACTACCACTCAGGGTGTGAATGTCAGCTCGTACTCACCGATCCAGTCCTGCAAAAGAGCTTGAGTGGAAGCAGTCAGTCTTGCTTTTCAACTCGGGAGAAGTTAACTTTGATCACTCAAGGGGTAAATTGCAAAACTATGCTAAAGCTTGCCCAGAGCAAGGTTACCAAGTATAAGAAGTGGAAATTAGACACTCCGCTGTCATTCTAACTTAAAAGTTCCTAAATAAATGTTCAACATCTGTTTAGAAAATATCCATTAGGAAGGTGCCAGATTATTAGCCTGCTTTGAACTCTCTTAAACTTTCACAAGGTTCCCACCAGGCACAGAATGAAGAAGGAGCGCTTGGAACGGAGATGATCTTTAACACCTTCCAAGCCTGAGCTTCTGTGACTCCGAGCAATGGGCACCAGGCCTGCCCTTTACAAAGTTAACACATGGGAATAAAAGGTGTTTACACAGAAAGAGTTCATAACAATGAAAGCACTGACAGATTAAGGCTGTCATGTGCTCGGCACTCCTGCAACATCTTGCGTGGTGTGCAACATCCAGACAGTGAAGGAGGTGGGGGTTCCCTTCTTCACTGAGCAGGAGAAAAGACCAAGGCTCGGAGAGGGTAAGGAACATGCCTCCCGATCACGTGCCAATAAGGGAGAATCCTGAACCGACCTCCTGGGGAAAATCTAGGTTTCTTTGGGTCCAAATGATCTGGATGTTTGCTTCCATTCTCCAAAGCAGATTGTGTATCAAGGCAACGCCTGTGTAACTATCAGGATTTCTTCACAATTTCACATTGCCTGGTCTGAGGTCCTAGCTCCAGTGCCTTCCTTCTCTGTTATTCAGTTAATATTCACATTCTTCCCCTTGGCCTTCTCTCTTTTTCCTTCATACCTCCACCGCATTCCTCACCAGCCCTGATGCTAGACTTGCACAGATTAGAGCACTTCTAAGACAGACAACAAACAAAAAAATGTATCCGCTAAACTTTTATGTTGTTAAAATAATATGTATTTCACCTTGTCCAGAAAAAAATCCTTGACTTTACAATATACTGACTTGTCATTGTAAAGAACCATGCCAAAATTATTTTTGAAAAATGGAACAATTATTGATTTATGTATCAGTTTTCTGTCTCATGTATTGAAATAGATGCTTTCTATTTTATTCAATAACTTGCATTCTTAGCTCTGATGTTACTTTTGAATATTTATGTTTTTCATAAAAACCAGTTCATCTTGATGTGATTTCCTTTTTTTAAACTAATCTTTTAAATCTAAATTTGGGGAGAGAGATATTAGAAATTATGGTATTTGGCTTTCAGTATTTCTTATTCGGTTTAAATTTTTTAGTGGTAATGCAATTTTTAGTTTCAGTGCATAAACATTTTTTGATAGCTAATTAATTTTTTAAGATTATTTATTTATTTTGAGAGAAAGAGAGAGAAGACGAACATAAGTGGGGGAGGGACAGAGAGAAAAGGAGAGAGAATCCCAAGCAGGCTCTGTGCTGTCAGCATGAGCTCCATGGAGGGCTTGATCTCACAAACCCTGAGACCATGACCTGAGCCGGAATTAAGAGCCCAACGTCCAACCAACTGAGCCACCCAAGTTACCCGATAGCTAATTTTTTAAATGACCTATTATTTTGTTGTGATTACAGTTTATATTATAAAACCCTTGCCTTCTAAACCCATTCCTGTCCTTACAGATGGCTTAAAAAAAGAATTTTTATTGAATTATATTTATTCCTGTTCAGTTTTGTTTTGTCCCTAGAAATGATGTAGGTCAGACAGAAGTGCTTTTAGTAAATCCAATTTTTTGTTCTCAGTAACTTAGCCCAGTACAGCTGCTTACGTAATAGTGTCTCAGACGTCAGATGGCTTTTACTGAGGAAGATGCTTACGATATGGAGTATCTTAGCGTTGGGTAGGCCAACATGCCTCAGGATAACCTGGACGGTTTGCTGGTTTGCTTAATGGCCTGTTTGGGGACCTCTCCCAAGACCTTCTGAATCCAAGTCTCTATGGCTGAGGTCCCAGAATGCATTTTTGAAAATCTCCCCAGATGATCCTTAACCACTTCAAATCTGAGAATCACTGTACTAAGGTTATATCACTGCCAGCATTAAAAATCCTATCCATGCTTCAGATAACCTTCCTCATTCTCTGGCAGGTCACACCCAATGGTGAGGACAGTGTCCAACCTGTCGTTCATATGGGAAAGCACAGACCCCAGGCCATGTCACCCACAGGCAGCGCGGGACAGTCTCAAGGGATAGGAATGTCAGCCTACCATTCAAAGGAGTCTGTAAGATAAGCAGTTAATCAGCACTACCCTAAAGATCTAATCAGCAGATGTAAAATTAAGATGTTTTTCAGATTCCAAGCATTCTGAGATGGAACAAAGCTCCAGGATAGCAGACAAAGTGGCATCAGAAGTTACTAAGTAACATCGCCTCACATGACCTCATGGGCTTGCAATCAACCCCGCCACCTTCCACCGGTAAAAACTCTCACTGGCGAGCCACCAGAGAGTTCGGGACTTCTGAGCCTTAGCTCCTCGTTCTCCTGGGCGGCACCACACCAGTAAAGAGCCTGTCTTCACTGCAAAAGCCCAGTGTCCGTTTTCCTTGGCTTGCTGCTCATTGGGCGGACGAACTCTCCTCTGGTTGGGTGGCCATCGCTGGAGAGCAGCATGGTTTGATGCGCAGCCGCTGATGAAACACACCCAAGCGCTGCTGGCAGCACCGCGGCCAGCAACCACGGCTCCGGAAGGAGGCCTGGCTCTTTCTAGAACCATACGCCAGCAAGTCCCCCACATTATGTCGAAACAGATTATGCCGGCATAGTTTCACAGTGTAGGTTTCAGCCTCTGTTTGGCTCCCACCCTTTCCCAATACCACCTTTGGCCTCAGAAGGGAATGCTCTCAGTTCAGTTTGCAGGGGAGAAGGGGTCTCTCAGCGGGGCGGCTACTCTGCTTCAGCCTGTGAGGTTGGCCGGGTGAGCCACGGGCCGCTCTCCAACAGACATCTCCCTAAGGTCAGCCTGCTCTCCGATGCTGTCATCTCTGAGTACTCAACAGTGTGCGCTTTCTAAGCACGCTGCACACACACAGGAAATTTTAAGGACGAGTTTCGTGGAAACTTAAAAGATTCCATTTTTTCCCCACAGATGGTTGTCCTGAATGGCAGAGGCAGTGTTGTGGGAGAATTATTTTAGACTATGGGAAAACAGCAATCACACCTTGCAGTCACATAGTCCTTTTTCACCTAGGGGGTCCTTCAAACTTTCCCCAGCAGAAATGATGGCAAAAAACTCACTATACTAACAGAGAATATGTTTACAAAAGTTGCCATGATGGAAGTTAAGCTAAATCCTGTTTGTTAATCTCCATTGCACGGAAGGCTTATTAAATTCAACAAGGATTTATTTATTTATTTTTTAACATTTTTATTTTTGAGAGAGAGAGAGACAGATCATGAGGAGGGGCAGAGAGAAAGAGGGACACACAGAATCGGAAGCAGGCTCCAGGATCTGAGCTGCCAGCACAGAGCCCGACACGGGGCTTGATCCCACAAACTGTGAGATCATGACCAGAGTCGAAGTCAGACGCTCAACTGATTGAGCCACCCAGGCGCCCCTCAACAGGATTGATTAATTGCTTCTTGTAAGCTGGGTGCTGAGTTTAGTCCCAAAGCTTATCTCCAGGTTGGCACAGTCCAGAGCCCTCTCATTATCTTGGGAGCTATCTTTCTATTTCCTCCAAATTTCAACATAAAAATAATTGAAATTCATTATTTCTTCTTTTAAAAAAAAATAACTAAGCCACTATGAAAAACAGTCAGAGGTTCCTCAAAAAATTAAAAATAGAATTACCATATGATCTGGTGATTCCACTAGTGGGTATTTACCCAGAGGATATGAAAACGCTAATTGGAAGGGACACATGCACCCCTATGTTTATTGCAGCATTATTTACAATAACCAAATTGTGGAAGCAGCCCAAATGTCCATTGATACATGAACAGATAAGAAAATATGTATTATATATACAACAGAATATTATTTAACCATAACCAAGAATGATATCTTGCTATTGCAACAATGTGGATGGACCTAGAGTGTACAATGCTAAGTGAAATAAGCTAGTCAGAGAAAGACAAATCCCATATAATTTCATTCATATGTGGAATTTAAGAACAAAACAAATGAACAAAGAGGGGAAAAAGAGACAAACAAGCCAACCAACCAGCCAACCAACAAACCAACCAACCAAACAAAAAATACCCAGACTCTTAACTCTAGAGAACAAACTGACGGTTACCAGAGGGGGTGGGTGAAATAGGAGATGGTGATTAAGAGGACACGTAGGTTGATGGACACTGAGTCATATATGGAATTGCTGAATCGCTGTGTTGCACACCTTAAGCTAATATGACACTTTGTTAACTACCTTGGGATTAAAATAAAATTAAAATTAAAAAATAAAATGAAAAGGGGCACCTGCATGGCTCAGTCAGTTGTGTCTGACTTCATCAGGTCATGATCTCACAGTTCATGGGTTTGAACCCTGTGTCGGGCTCTGTACTGACAGCTTGGAGCCTGGAGCCTGCTCCAGATTCTGTGTCTCCTTCTCTCTCTCTGCCCCTCCCCAGCTTGTGTGCATGTGCTCTCTCTCTCAAAAATAAGTCAGTAAACTTTAGGATACAAAGAACCTAGTTAGTGGATAGATAATGGATATATTTCTTTGTATATTCAATGTAGGTTTTTGATACTTAGTTGAATAAACAAGAGTGTTTGTAAATTTAGTCAACATACATAATTGACCTAAAGATTTCAATAGAAGGTTAATATTTAAAGCCACTTGGAAGGCCGTCTCTACAAAGTGATGGTCCAGGACCATGTATCAAATGTAACCTAACCTCACTACGCCTTTACTGACAGAGGTTCCAGAAGCTGGAGTTGTGTGCCCTTCTTCCACAACAAATTTACTTTAAGGGCTATTATAATACAAACTCCACAAGGAAAAGAACGTCAGTATGGTGTCTTCTTTGTAGAGAAAAACTCAACCTAGTTATGAGACCAACCACAACACAAAGAAAAGCTGCACTAACTAGTATAGGATATTAGTAACAGATGATGCTGGTGTGAATAACTTGCATTATATTCTAGAGCCCTTATAAATAAAACCCCCTCCTTTATGTTTGCATTAATCAGCTAGAGGGTTAGTTAACATGTGGTAGAATGAGGACTTATGCAAGGTATAATTTGCAAAGCAGTTTACTCTCATCAAAATAAGTGCAATCTAGTTAGGAGAAAACCAACTGGACTTTAAATTACACACACTTTAATGACAAGATTCCCCACCACATATGAATGTAAAACACTTAATTTAAAAACTTTCACACTGCAATAATAAAATAGCTATTATAAGCACACATACTGTATTCCATAGCTGCTAGTTTTAATAAAATAAATAAAATAAAAATAAATTGTGCTCCCCATGAACTGAGTAAAAGAGAGCAGTTGTATAAATTCTTCAGGCTCCGAAAAGCCAAAATTCCCAAATGACTGCAAATCACGTTCTCATCTGGGTATTCAGGTATCTTTACAAAACTCTTAATTTTGAGGACACTCTGAAACCATGTTACTTTGAAAAACCTGTACCATATTGGGACGGGGGATGGACTAGATGGGGGATGGGTACTAAGGAGGCTCTTGCTGGGATGAGCACGGGGCGTTATACGTAACTGATGGATCACTATATTCTACTCCTGAAACCAATACTACACTGTATGTTAACTAGCTTGGATTTAAATAAAATCTTGGAAGAAAAAAACCCCATGCCATATTAAATTAAAGATTATTAAAATACACATAGTGTCTTCAACTCTTACTATGTAATCACTAAAAGTTTTCTCCCCAGGCTCTTTTAATTTATCCAGAACTAGAGACATGGTTTTTTTTCCTTATCACTTAATGAGATGATAATGAAGTGCAAATATAAAGAAGAAAAACGTACTTTTTTCATTCTGTAAATATATGCTATATTATTCTGAATATAGTCCATCAATCTGAAAGCTTAAGCAATATGAAATCATTTCATTGCAAAGATATATACATATATCTACATTTAGGTCCACATAGCTCTTTCATGAACTTACAATGTGCTTTTATAGATGGATAATATATTTTATCGTTAATAAACACTTATATTAAAAACTCTATTCAAAGTACGCTTTTATTAACTATTGCATTTCATGCAGTTATGACCTCTTAAAGCTTCCTTGTTGCATTTCAAGTTGGAGACAAGGCTGATTTTTTTTTTAATTTTTTTTTTGTTTTATTTATTTTTGATACTGAGAGAGACAGAGCATGAGAGGGAGGGGCAGAGAGAGAAGGAGACACAGAATCAGAAGCAGGCTCCAGGCTCTGAGCTAGCTGTCAGCACAGAGCCCGATGCGGGGCTCGAACCCACGAACGTGAGATCTGACCTGAGCCGAAGCCGGAGGCTTAACTGACTGAGCCACCCAGGTGCCCCAAGAGTGATTTTTTTTAAAAGTGGCAGCTCGCCATTCAAATGGTTGGCAATCACCTCACCCTCACCTTCTCTACTAAGTGTGAGTATTTGTTAAGACTTTTATTTTTAATTTTTTTTTGAAAGAGAGGGAGAGAGAGAGAATCCCAAGCAGGCTCCAGGCTCAGTGGGGAGCCCCGGGCATAACCTGAGCCCAGATCAGGAGTCGGATGGTTAACCTCGGGGGCCACCCAGGAACCTGTGTTTGTTAAGACTTTGGAGGCATATATTCTGCTTCCAGAATCAACACTGCGTAGTGATTATTTCTCCATCTCCCGCCCTTCCTCTGTCTCTCTGTCTCACTACCTTGTCTGTTTCTTTACTTTCAGTAATACTTTCCTGAAAGTACTGGTAGGGAGAATGGGGTATAAGACAGAGACCACTTCTTTCAAAAAAAGTTAAATTTGGTTTATTTTTTGTTTTGTGTTTCTGTTGTTGTTGTTGTTGTTGTTTTAGAGAGAAAGAGCATGAGCTGGGTAGGGGTAGAGGGAGAGGGAGAAAGAGAACCCCAAGTAGGCTCCACGCCCAGTGTGAAGCCTGACGTGGGACTCCATCTCACAACCATGAGGTCATGATCTGAGCTGAAACCAACTGAGCCGCCCAGACACCCCTAAAGTTGGTATTTTAATCAATCAAAGGCAGAGACTATAAAGAGCATTCTAGTCACATGAGGACACCACATTTTTCTGTTTAAATCAAATCAGGGTTATGATGGTGATTAATGACACACATTGACTGAAAAAGCCCACCGGCGCAATCATGGAAGGCAAACTTTCTGGTTTTAGGGGAGTAAGAGAATAAGCATATATTTGACCTTTACACTCCAGTCTATTGGAAAAGGCTTCCCAGCCCTTTGAAGTCTTTATACTTTGTCGCACATCAAACTTAGAATCATATGCTTTAAAAGTATGCTATTAACAAAAGTTCATCTTGGCAGCTGGTTCAAATATTTACTGAAGAATATGCAAAGGTTGCGACACTCATGATTTCAAGCAGGTGGCAGGCCTACACTGGCACTGTGCATTAATAACAAACGTGGTCTGTTTGAATTTCCCTAACATTTTGCTGTTTTGAAGTTTGAGGAAACATAATTTGCCCACTTTTACTGTGTGCTTGGGAGCACAGGGAATTTTGGACTGCCGACTCGGCAGTTATGACTCTGAAGATTTGCACAGCTGTTCAGGAGCATGAATGGAAGTGGGTAGTACCCTCCGGATTCTTGCCCCCCCCCCCCTCCCAGCTCACTCACTCTGTCCTCTTGTTAGGACAGTGCCTTCATTTTCTGGGTCTTTGGAGACTTAGGTCAAGTTTTGCTAAGTCTGAACACGGAGATAATTCATTTTCTGCATCAGAAAAGATTAAGAGGGGCATCTGGGTGGCTCAGTTGGTTAAGCATCCAACTCTTGATTTTGGCTAAGGTCATAATCTCACTGTTTATGAGTTCAAGCCCCGCATTGGGCTCTGTGCTGACAGTGCAGGGTCTGCTTGGGATTCTCTCTCTCTCCCTCTCTCTTTGGTCCTCCCCTACTTGTGCTCTCTCTTTCTCTCTCTCAAAATAAATATATAAACTTTTTTTTTTCTTAAGGAGGAAAGATTAAGAGAAGGATAGAGGGATGTAAAAAGGCATAACACATCTTGCTGCCATTTCTCTCCCCACCTCAGCTATTGAAAACCAAAAGTCCTTATCTTTGTAGAATCTTAATGACTGGATCTGGCACAGAACAGGTACTCAGTAAATCCTGCACAAATAAATGTTTCCTCCAGTCAGACTTTCCTCAGCTTATTTGGGCTCACTAGTAATTTAAAAAATTTTAAATATTTATTTATTTTTGAGAGAGAGAGAAACAGAGCATGCGTGGGGCAGGGTCAGAGAGAGTGGGAGACACAGAATTTAAAGCAGGTTCCAGGCTCCAAGCTGTCAACACAGAGCCCCACGTAGGGCTCAAACCCACGAACTGCAAGATCATGACCTGAGCCACAGTGGGATGCTTACCCAACTGAGCCACTCAGGCGCCTCATCACCGGTCATTTGTTGTTTTTGTTGTTGTTGTTCAGTTATATCTCCATCCACTTGACCAGAAGATATTTCCTGAGAGCCTTCTAAGTGCCCTCGACATTGCTAGGAATTTGACAAATATTTTGCCTCGACATTTTATCTCTACCTACAAGATTTTATTTTAAAAATAAACACCACTTAGGGGGGCCTGGGTGGCTCAGCATGTTGAGCATTGGACTTCTGCTGAAGTCATGATCTCATGGTTCATGGGTTCGAGCCCCAGGTCGGGCTCTGTGCTGACCGCTCAGAGCCTGGAGCCTGCTTCAGATGCTGTGCTTCCTTCTTTCTCTGCCCCTCCCCTGCTCACACTCTCTCAAAAATAAATAAATGTTAAAAAAATTTTAAATAAATAATTAAACATCACAATTTTTCAAACATTTTTTCTATTTAGTACTCAGACTTTTCTCACAATGCAAGACACTTGTTTCGCTAACGAGGCCAAGAGTCATCTAGATATCTCAGTCAAGTGTTAAAGTTCTGCTTAAATGTTTGGTCTGTGATGAAGCCATTAATAGCTCAGGAATCACTAGTGAGACTTGATAGGGTGCAGGTTCCTTGGCCCCATCTGCAGAGATTTCAATTAATTCATCTGGAAATGGATCAGGTGGTCAGTATTTTTTAAAACTCTCCCACAAATGATCTGAAATGTGAAGGGTGGAGAGCCATTGGATTCAAGGCAGCAAAGACTTCTGAAGGTAAGTGCTCACAATATCTCAGCATCAGTAAACCTTAGTGCCAGCTTCTGGCTGAAGGACCTGTGTGAGGTGAAGGAAACTAGTGGACGTTTTTCTGAGCAGAAGGATGATGTGATTTAAGACATGTTTCTTTTTCATGGTGCTTTTGCCAATTTAAACATTACAAGAGTAGGGACACTAGGACAGCTCAGTCAGCAGACTGACTTGTGAGACTCGGGGTTGTGAGTTCAAGCCCTGTGTGGGGTGTAGAGATTACCTTAAAAATAATTTTAAAATAAAAATGATAAAAGGTAACCTCCTTGTGATAATCCAGTGGCACATCTAATGAGGGTTCTGCTTTACCCCTGTCCATCCTCCATCTCCCCAGAAGTAAGCACGGATGTCAGTTTGGTCTATACATTTCCATTTCTTCAATTTATTTGCATGTATACGTACTCCTGGAAATATGTAACCTTAATCCTATAGATAGGTTATGGACATATACTTATATTTGGAAATAAAACCATAAGAGTAATAAGCATGAGGTTCAAGATAAGGTTATGAGAGGGAAGAAAGGCATAGATGAACATGAGGTAGCTTCAGATGCTGAGAAATGGGATGAGTTTGGGGTAGATGTGTCTCATGTTATTCAGGGTTTCTCTAAATGCATGAAGCATAATATAAATCCATACTTTTATTGTGTATTGTGTGTTGAAATACATGTTCAAACATATTTTTATATTAGAAGTTTTATTTTTAACTATTTAAAAAAGTTTTACTTATATTGAGAGAGGGAGAGAGGGAGAGAGCAGGGGAGGCACAGAGAGAAAGAGAGGGAGAGGGAAAATCCCAAGCAGGCTCCATGCTGTCAGCACAGAACTCATGAACTGAGAGATATGACCTAGGCTGAAATCAAGAATCAGATGCTTAACCAACCCAGCCAGCTAGGTGCCCCTATTTTAGAACAGTTTTAAATTTGGAGGGAAAAAGATGGGAAGATAGTGTAGGACTCCCATGTACAGTGTACCGTTTTTCTCTCTGTTAACATCTTGTATTAGCATAATACATTTGTTGCAATTAATGAACCAATATTATTAACTAATACTTTATTCAGAGTTCTTTAGTTTTACCTAATGTTCTCTTTCCATCCAGGATATCACATTACATTTCATTGTCATGTCTTCTTAGGTTCTTCTTGGCTGGGACAGATTCCCTTTCCTTTTGATGACCTTGACGGTTTTAAGAACTGGGCAAGCATTTTGTAGAATGTCCTTCAGTTTGGGATTTGCCTGACGTTTTCTCATGCTCAGACTGGGGTTATGGGTTTGGGGGAGGAAGACCACAGAGGTAAAGCGCCATGCCTGTCATATTATATCAAGCGTGCGTACTATACCATCTCTGGTGAGGCTGGCTTCAACCACCTGGCCATGGAGCACTGGTCAAGTTTCTCCGCGCCTAACGTGTCTCTTTTCCCTTCCCTTTGGAGAGTGAACTATTCGAAATGCAAACCAGGCCCCTTTTCCCTTTGGAGGGAAGAGACACTTTAGGAGTGGATTTTGCACTCTTTGGAAGGACTCTGTGTGAAGCCCGCACGTAGGAAGTGGGTGTTATGCTTCATTTCTCAGTAATTTATTCGGGATTCTTCTGCTCAGGAGACTTGGCTCTTCTCACCCATTTATTTTTTCATTTGTTTATTTATATCAGTATGGATTTAGACATATTTATTTTATTCTTTTGGTTTTTATCCAACACTACATTGTGTTTTTTGTTCAAATTGTTCTAGCTTTGGCAGCTCTTTCAGATGATATATTTGGTAAATTGCCTTTAAAAAAAAATTTATATCTAAGTTAGTTAGCACATGGTGCAACAATGGCTTCAGGAGTAGATTCCTTAATGTCCCTCACCCATCCCCCCTCCCACAACCCCTCCAGCAACCCTCTGTTTGTTCTCCATATTTAAGTCTCTTATGTTTTGTCCCCTTCCCTGTTTTTATATTATTTTGCTAAATTGCTTTTTAAAAACAGCTTTAGGGACACCTGGATGGCTCAGTCGGTTCAGCATCCTTCTCTTGATTTTGGCTCAGGTCATGGTCTCTCGGTTTGTGAGTTTGACCCCTGCATCAGGCTCTGTGCTGACAGCACAAAGCTTTGCTTGGGACTCTCTCTCTCCCTCTATCTTTCTGCCCTTCCCCTGCTCATGTGTGCATGTGCTCACTCTCTCTCTCTCTCTCTTTCACTCAAAATAAATAAACATTAAAAAATAAAAAGAGTTTTATAAATTCTACTCCTGAAACTAATATTGCCCTGTATGTTAACTAACTAGAATTTAAATAAAAACTTAAACACTATTTTTTTAAATAAAAAAGTAAAAACAGCTTCATTGAGACATATTTAACCAAGCATACAATTCACCCATTTAAAGTGCGAAATTCGGTGGTTTCCAGTACAATCACAGAGTTGTGTGACCATTATTAGCACAGTCCATTTTAGAACATTTCCATCACTCGCCCTCAAAAATCCTTACCTACGCAGCAGTCACCCCCTACTTGTCTCCAACCCTTCCCATAACTACTAATTTACTTTCTGTCTCTGCAGAGTTGCCTGTTCTGGACATTTCATATAAATGGAATCATGGAGGGCACCTGGCTGGTTCAGTCAGTTAAGCATCTGACTTCGGCTCAGGTCATGATCTCAGGGCTCCTGAGTTGGAGCCCCCAGTCAGGCCAGTAACTAGAGGTGAGCTCCCACCGCCCGGCCCTGCTGAGGGGGAGGGGCCGCCCGTGCTGCCTTTCGGAGTCTTCCTGCGGTAGAACCGGCATCAGCGAAATGCACACCGACGCCTTTGATGGGCTTGATGGCCGCACATTTAAATTAAAGCTGAGGTTCTCTGCACCTGAGTGTTGCTTTCCATTAGGCTCCCGCTCTGGAAACTTTTCCAGGGGTCTTTGCTGCACAGCCTCCCTGCCTTGGATCCTCCCAACCCCCCACCCCAAGTACCTTTCTCCAGTTCCCCAGAATAGTGCCACATATCACATTCCACCTTCTACTATTGCTATTTGAATATATGACTCTTCACCACTAAATTATAACGTTTATGGATAGAAATTGGGTTATACATTTTCATTTCTTCATAGCACCTAGAACATTACCTCAGTCTACAAATGGCAGGCCAAATATGGTTTATTATACATTTTGTGTAAACACAGCTATTTCAACTTAGTATGCTTCATATATTTATTTTATTAAAAATGTGTGGGGTGCCTGGGTGGCTCAGTGGGCTAAGTGTCCGACTTCAACTCAGGTCATGATCTTATGGTCTGTGAGTTTGAGCCCTGTGTTGGGCTCTGTGCTGACAGCTCAGAGCCTGGAGCCTGCTTCGGGTTCTGTCTCCCTCTCTCTGCCCGTCACCTGCTCACATTCTCTCTCTCTCTCTCTTAAAAATAAATAAAATATTAAAAAAAAATTTAATAGGTCTTAGGGCACCTGGGTGGCTCAGTTGGTTAAGTGGCTGACTTCTGCTTAGGTCATGATCTCACTGTTTCTGGGTTCAAGCTTCACATCAGACTCTGTGCTGACAGCTCAGAGCCTGGAGCCTGTTTCGAATTCTGTGTCTCCCTCTCTCTCTGCCCCTCCCCGACTTGTGCTCTGTCTCTGTCTCTCTCTCAAATAAACAAACATTTAAAAAAATTTTAATGTCAATGAGAAAATTAACAATAACAAAAATTAACAATTTTAAAGCAAGTAATTCATGACATTTAGTACATTCACAACCTTATGCATCCACTATCTAGTTCCAAAGCATTTTAATCATTTCGAAAGAAATCCGCCTGCCTACTGGGCAGTTACTCCCCATTCTTGCTTTCCCCCAGCCCCTGGTGAGCGCGAACGTGTTTCTGTCTCTATGGATTTACCTATTCTGGATATAAAAGCAATGATACAGTATGTGACCTTTTGTGTCTGGATTATTTCACTTACCAAAGTGTTTTCAAGATTCATCCATGATGTAGCATGTATCACTATTTCATTCCCTTTTAAGGCTGAATAAATGCTGTATATTTTATTTGCAACTTATTGCAGGTACCTGATTTTACCACTAGATGGCACTACTTTCCTAAGAATTTCCTGGTGGTTGTTCACGTTTAGGAAATTAACTGAAATTATATCAGTTCAGGGACTGCTTTCATCGGAAAGCTTAATGAATTAGCCATTACGGGTGTTTTGACAGCACGATATACAAAGTGTCATGGATCTAGCCACTAGATGCTGTTGTAAGCTACAGTGGCTTCTGCCAAAGCAGATAGTACTTTCCAGATCTGTTTACCATTTCATATTAAATTATAGTAATATACATCTTTTTATTAAGTTGCCAATGAATAACAATATCCCTGTCAGGATTGAAATAACAAAATACAATAGAGAAGTTTGTAATGTGGTTATAAAATCTGCGTGATACTTGGCTTGGTAAGTATTAGCTAAAGGATCATGAGCAGAGGAAAGTATCATGGGGAAACCTCATGGGTTTCCTTAATCACCCGGACAGAAATGAAAGTAAAGTAACACCCTCCTTCGAGGGCTTTGTGAGCACCAAATGAAATATGTCTGTGAAAATGCCCTGCTATCCGGGAAGCACTATGCTAATTGTTACTAATTGTGACTAATGTCACACTCATTAGTATTTACATCGTGCATGAGAATGTTATTCTCTTTCAGTACTGTAATTTGGCTCAGGGTTTATCAAGAATTTTAATAACCTTGGGAGGCTGGCTGGCTAAGTTGGTAGAGCAAGAGACTCTAGATCAAAGTGTCATGAGTTTGAGCCCTATGTTGGCTGTACAGGTTGCTTAGGGAAAAAATAATTTTTTAAAATGTTTATTTATTTATTTTGAGAGAGAGAGAGGGAGAAGAATCCAAGCAGGCTCCTCGCTGTCAGTGCAGAGCGGGACATGGGGTTGATCCCATGAACAATGAGATCATGACCTGAGCTGAGATCAAGAGTCGGAAGTTTGACTGAGCCACCCAGGCACTCCCGACCCCCCAAAAAGAATTTTAACAATTTAAAAAGCAATTCTATTTTAAACATTTCTCTGAGACTATCATCAGAAACAGTGGTTTGAATACATTCTATGAGGAAATTACACCAATTTTAAGTGACTCTTGTACTGGAAATTCCTAATTTGTTTCGTTTAGCTAGATGAGGTAAATAAATGAGTTCTAGTCCCTCTATACTATTTTACCCTTATTTTACCAGGAGGGTTTTTTTGTTTTGTTTTGTTTTGTTTTTAAGTATTCTCTATACTGTTGGACCCTGTTTCCCAATGCGAGTCACTGGGAATGGAATCCACGAACACAAATGGAGCTGGTTATTAGGTGTTTATTTTAGTTGGGCTGAGCGGCCCCTCCGAATAGGTGTATGGTCCTCAGAAGGGCACCCCGGGGAGCAGAAGCTCAGGGTTTATATGAGCTGAGTAACTGTCACCGTCTGACAGCATTTGGTGGTAGCTAATCATACCGCGGGGCAGTGACAAGATGACTTTCACCTGCAGACTTTGCCTTTTCCAGGCGGGGTTGTTTCAACAGAATCTTAAGAAACAGATTTATTGCGTTACATTCCTAGCGTTACCAGCCTGGAAGTGGGCAAGTGAACACAATAGTTGGTAATTTAGGGTCCAACAATACTCAACGCAGGGCTCGAATTTACAGCCCTGAGACCAAGAGATGGAGCCAGCCAGGCGACCCTGACGAGGAGTTTCTTCAAGGTAACAATCATTTTATTTATTGAATTCTCATTACCAGATCGTGCCTGGCCTTCAAATTAAAAAAAATGAAGTGTTTATTGGATGCGTAAGTGAATAGACGAATACATTAGTACTAAAATGCAGAGAATACAAGGTTAAAACAGTTTGCTATGTTTTAAAATTATTAGAGGTCCATTTCAAAGTCACAAATTCTCCCCTGCTTGATCTAGCTGCTTCATTAAAGCGATGCAAACAGTTAACATCCATAATCGTCTTTCACAGATGAAACCAAAGCAAGCAGGCGGTGTTCATAGGCAGGCTTGCAAATGATTTACGTGACCTCAGTTTAAGATGTGAGCAGTACAGAGTTCTTTGCATGTGTAGCAAGCACTGGGATTTTGCAAGCAGAACGGGTGGATGCGTGGGGCAAACGGATTAAAGGAGATTAAATCCACACAAAGCATTCATTCAGCTCAGTACCTGGCTCCTAGCACCTTTGCACTAATTGGCTAAACCCTCTCCAGGCAGATGCAGGCTGGACCCACAGCGTGGCCAGAGCAGTGGGGATTGGATTTCTGTCCCCAAGCTTCCTTGTGGGGCAACCTTGTATAATGAACAAGCTGCAGAGCTATTTTGGAGGTCCTGAGGTCCTAGCTGTTGTCCTTAACAGATGACATACCAGGTCATGATCTCACAGTTCGTGAGTTCGAGCCCCACGTCAGGCTCTGTACAGACAGCTCAGAGCCTGGAGACTGCTTCAGATTCTGTGTCTCCCTCCCCCATTTACGCTCTGTCTCTGTCTCTCTCTCAAAAAATAAATAAACATTAAAAAAAGTTTTTTTAAAAAAGAAGAGGCAATGTTCTTCCTCTCTTCCTCTCAGATGATTATTTATGAGTAACTCCCCCAACCCTGCAGACTTCTGAAACATATTCTCCTGTATCTCTTACATCCGCACACCTTCGTTTTCTTCTCAGGAATATTTCTGCTCTGGAATGGCAAGGAACACCAACAAACACCAAAGGTTTTGGAGTGCGTTCTCCTGGATTTTGAATAATAGTAACATTGCTCATCATAGGCTTAAAAAATAAACAAATAGACTTTATTTTCTAGAGCAGTTTTGGGTTTTTAGTGAAATCGAAAGGAAAATGCAGACGGTTCCCACATACTCCTCCCCTGCACAGTCTCCTGCACCATCAACATCCTGCCCCAGAGCGGTCCATGTGTTACAGTGGATGAACCGACACTGACATATCATTTTTTTTAATGTCTATTTATTTATTTTGAGGGGGGAAGGACAGAGGAAAAGAGAGAGAGAGAGAGAGAGAGAGAGAGAGAGAGAGAGAGAGAGAGAGAGAATCTAAAGCAGGCTCCATGCCCAATGTGGAGCCCAGTGCGGGGTTTGTTGTGAGATCATGACCTGAGCCCAAAATGAAGAATCAGACGATTAATGGATTGAGCCACCAGGCACCCCTTGACCCATCATTATTATCCAAAGTCCACAGTTTCCATTTGGGCTCACTCTTGGTGTTGTACGTTTGGTGGGCTTGGACCCATGTGTAATGACATCTGCCTGTCAGTATAGTTTTATACAGAACAAAAAGTCCCCTTTACTTTGGCTGTTATCTCTCCCTTCCAGGGACCACCGGCAACCACTGATCTCTTCACCGTTTCTACTACAGTTTTGCCTTTTCCAGAATGTCTTATAACTGGGATTTTTCACTTAGCAATGTGCATTTCACGTTCTTCCACGTCTTAGCAGGGCTCGGTAGCTCATTTGTTCTTAGCACAGAATAATATTCCATTGTATGCATATATCACATTTTATGTACCCATTCTCCCGCGGACAGGCATCTTATTTGTGTCCAAGTTTTGGCAACTATGAATAAAGTTAATATGAGCTTTCAGGTGCAGGTTTGGTGTGGATGTCAGTTTTCAGTTCCTCTGAGCAAGAACCAGGGAATGTGATCGCTGGATTGTATGGTACTGATACGTTTAGTTTAGTAAGAAACCTCCAAAGTGTCTTACAACTAGGTTATACTGTTTTGCATTCCCACCAGCACTGCACGAGAATTTGTTTTGCTCCACATCCTCACCAGCGTTTGGTGTTAGTGCTCGGGATTTTAACCATTCGAATAGGTGTGTAATGCTGATTCATTGTTGTTTTAATTTGCAGTCCCTTATGGTGTATGATTTTGACCATCTTTTCATATGCTTATTTGCCATGTATATATCTTCTTTGGTGAAGTGTCTGTTCAGGTCTTTTTCCAATATAACTGGATTCATTTTCTTACTAAGTTTCATCATGATTTTTAAAAAATTTTAATGTTTTTTATTTTATTTCTGAGAGACAGAGAGAGACAGCATGAGAAGAGGAGGTTCAGAGAGAGAGGGAGACACAGAATCTAAAGACAGGCTCCCGGCTCTGAGCTAGCTGTCAGCACAGAGCCCGACGCGGGGCTCAAACCCACGAACCATGAGGTCAGGCCCTGAGCTGAAGCCGGATGCTTAACCGACTGAGCCACCCAAGCACCCCTCATCATAATTTTTTTAAACAGTTGTGGAGACTTTAGTAAATATAGAAAAGCACAGGGGAAAAAAATAGAAACATCTATAACTTAGAAATAGCCGGAGCACTGTTTTATATCCTGGACTTGCTTTCTCTGTACATAAGTAAATATTAGTATATATGCTACATTAAAGATTAGGATAATACTCAGCAACGATGCAAATGCCAGATTCATACATGCTCCCCCGCACAGTTAGCACTCCTGGAGGCGCTGCGGTCTTCATTTGCTCATCATGCTGCTTCAGTTCCGGATGCTTCTCCTATGTTCCTTGTTGCAAATGATGTCAACATCTTCACAATGTCTTGGTGACTGGCAGGCGGCCTTCTATCTTTCTTCCTTAGAAACAACAGTGATGTCAAACAACATAAATACAGTATGGAAAGGGTTTCTATAAATCTCTTACAAATGGTAGTTCTTTCTCAAGGAATTTGGAAAATTATACCAAATCCACTTCCTAATTCACATTATGTCCAATTTATAGCTTGGTGTAGTTTTGGATAAATATATCTGGATTCAAATCCTGGCTCTGGGTGGTAGAATGTAAGTTTTTTAACCTATCTAATTTTATCTTTCCTACATTTAAAGATAGGAATAAAAATATCCAAGTTGTAGGACTGTTGGATGATAATGAATAATGACCAATGACAATGTGCCTAATTCGGTTCAATGCCTGGCACCTAGTGACCCTTCATGATTGGTAGTAACTATTATAGGCCAGCGTGTCAAGCAGTCTGGGTTGGTATTATTAAAATGAGTGATTGCTAATATTGTTTATTCATTCAACAAACATTATCTATCTTAATGATCTATTATGATCCTATAGGTATTTATCCATTAAAGATATTGAAAAAAGGAAAGAAGGAAAGAAGGAAGAAAAGGAGGGAGGAAGGAAGGAACGAAGGAAGGAAGGAAGGAAGGAAGGCAGGCAGGAAGAAAGGAAGGAAGGAGGGAAGGAGGGAAGGAAAAAGCCACCAGCCAGAATGCAGGGATGGAGCTAACCCAGAGCTGTGCACAGGGTGAGAAGGTATTCCGAAGGGCTGCATGTCTCATCAGGGAGGCTTTCCCCCAGCCACTATTAAGCTTGACTTGAGGTGTGAAGAGGAGTGGGCCTCCAGAGGCAGGGAAGGCAGGGAAGGGTGAATGAATACAATGTGTTTGCAGAACTAGGCAGTCACGCTGCCTTGGGCAGCTGTAGGAGGTGAATCCAAGAGGCGCTTTCTGCAGACATCACTACCTGGCATCTCATCTCCTACAACTCCCTCCCTGCTCCCATCCCACTGGCCTCCTTGCTCTTCCTCAGATACCCAAGCACTCTCCAAACTCAGGGCCTGTTCCTTTGTCCCAGGCTCCTTTGGAATGTTCTCCTGGCAGACAGCCGCCCTCAGCTCCTTCAGGCCTCTGTGTAAGTGCCACTTCGCTGACCGTCCTGTTGACCGTTTTCCCTGTGCTGTCTCTCCCCACAGCGCACGTCACCACCTGCCACGCCGTATACTTTACCCATTATTTGTCCGTTGTTCATCTCTGCTGCTCTTCCCCCAGTGAAGTGAGCAGTGCCTGACCTGTGCCACATAGTTTTATTTTTAGGCGAGCGCCACATGATTGCTGTTGAATTGAAGTTGACAGTACATCTCTTTGAATGATGTGTTTGTATGTTTGTTTTCGTTTTATAGTCAGCTAAGGGCTAAAGACCTACGGAGTTCTTACCTAACCTTCTATACACTAAAGCAGTGAGCATTATGATCCAAATAATTTAAGTTGATCCTAAAAGATGCTCAACACCACTTATCATTGGGGATATACAAACCAAAAGCACAATGAGATCTCACCTCAACAACTAAAATCAAACAACATGGGAAACAACAGGTGTTGGTGAGGATGTGGAAGAAGGTGAGGATGTGGAGAAAGGGGAGCCCTCTTGCACTGCTGGTGGGAATGCAAACTGCTGCAGACACTCTGGAAAATAGTATGGAGTTTCCTCAAAAAGTTAAAAATGGAACTACCCATGATCCAGCAATTGCACTCCTAGGAATTTACTCAAAGGATCCAGAAATATTTATCCAAAGGGATACGTGTACCCCAACATTTTAGCAACATTATTTACAATAGCCAACTTATGGACACAGCCCAAACGCATATCGGCCGTGAATGGACATAGACAATGTGGTATACATATATACAAGGGAATATTGCTCAGCCAAAAAAAGAACAAAATCTTGCCATTTGCAATGACATGGATGGAACTAGAGAGTATTATGCTAAGCAAAATAAGTTGGAGAAAGAAAAATACCATATGATTTCATTCATGTGTGGAATTTAAGAAACAAAACATTAGCAAAGGAGGAAAAAGAGAGAGGCAAACCAAGAAAGAGAATTTTTATTTCATTTTTTCATGTTTATTTATTTGGAGAGAAAGTGTGTGTGTGTGTATGTGTGTGAACAGGGGAGGGGCAGAGAGAGAGGGAGAGAGGGAATCCCAAGCAGGCTCCTCACTGTTAAGCACAGAGTCCAAGCTCAATGGTTTGTTAACAAAACTGTGAGATCATGACCTGAGATGAGCAACGGACTGAGCCACCAGGGTGCCCATGACCCGGGTGCTCAGCTGTAGACAGCACACGGTTGGTTACCCGAGGGGAGAGGAAGAGGTGAAATAGGCAATGGAGACGGAGGGGTGCACTTGCTGTGATGAGCCGGGGTGGTGAAGGGAAGTGTTGAATCACTGTATTGTACACCTGCAACTAATATTACACTGTATGTTAACTGGAATTAAATAAAAACTCAAAAAAATAATTTAAGTTGATCCTGGGAAGTAGTGATGGAGAAATCTGTGAGAAATCTTTCGTTCCTTTAAAAGGGGCTCACACATTCTTCATATTTAAGAAACACATAATACCTTAGATTGTTTATGTGGGCTCTAGTAAGGCATATGGGAGTTAAACAATAAACAGTACCACTACTTACTAGCTCTGTGTTCTTGTGCAAATTATTTATTTGTGAACTACCTGTCTACAGTGTTTGAGAGGACTAGGTGAGATAATGCATGAGAAGTGCCTAGTGCAGTGCCTAGGCATAGAAGGCTCTCAGTAAATCTGGCTGTTATGCTCATTATTTTAGGAAGAGGGGAATAAAGCTGAATTGTTTTCAAAGAACCGTATTCTTTCTTCCAGAATAGGTACCGCAGTTTGAAATTGTAAGAGTTGCCATGGGAAAGCAACCGAGCGGCCACTTTGCTGTGGAGAGCTTCGAGCACTGACAGCCCCCACTTGCAGACCTGGGATGACCCGAGCCATGTGAAAAGCACCAGCAGCCATTTTATTGCGAGTCAGATAACAGATCCAGGCGCCACCAGGACTGACGACCCCCACTCTCAATCTGGACTGTCTCAAACTGGAATGCCTCACCATGGAATTCCAGCATCCCCCTCCCCACCGAAGTGGACAGCCAATTGAACCCTGCCACCGTCCAGACCCTATGTGGCTATCAGCCCACCTAAGCTCAAACCCGTAACTTCTGCACCCATAAAAGGCCTTGCTCTCCCATATCAGGTGCGACTTCCCTGACTCCCCACCCCAGAGTCACGGAACCTCGCCCGGGAATTGCAGATCCCAATAAAGGCCTTCTTGGCTCCATAACGTGGTCTCTTTGTCCTCCCATCTCTGCCTCCATCTATTAAACCTTACAGAAATCCCATATGTATGTGAATCCTGAGCATTTCTCTCACAAGATCTCAGGAATTGTGTGGGTTTGCTCATTTTTGCTCTCCAGCACCTAGCCGGGTGCTTGGTGTGTGTGCTGCGGTGTTGACGGTCTCTCTGGAGGTCCGTGTATAAAAGCCATGTAAATCCCAGTAGTGAACACACGGGGGTGGTGTTGTGCCATTTTCCCCCAGTCTGGCTCCTTTCAGAAAACTCGATAGAGGAAAGTGCATTTTTTAAGCCAATTTTTAGTAAAGAAAGCAAGTTCTTTATTTCTTTAAAGCTCAGGCTCTCTGGTTTTGCTTCATTAATGCCTGAAATAAATACCAATCCTCTCCATTGAAATACAAAGAAAATCTAAATGCTTGACTGTATCCGTACCCAAGACTGAATAGGGAGTTTAAACGGCAACATATTTAAATCAGAGATTGACGCTGGTTATCCCTCTCTATCGGGTAACATAAAAAATAATGATATTGGAAGGAAGGTAATTAGAGAGGCCCTCTTAAACACTAATTTGCTTGGTTAATCATTGTGGACACTTTCCACAGGTAATTGCTAATCCTGAATACTTCATTCTACAAATATTTACTGAGTGCTCTTTCTGGGAGCTGGGGAATTAAGTGAGGAAGACAGACAGTACTTATATCTTTGTGTTTAGCCTGGGGGATATTCTGTCAGGAGAGGGAGGGAGGGATTTAATGTGCTTGCAGAGGCTCAACACTCTTGAAAGAATATTTTAGAAACATTTAGATGTATTCAGAGGAAGGGGGATTTAGAGATTATCTTGTGGAAATTCAGATGCCTAGAGGGGCCAGACAAATAATATACATAAATAAAATGGGACAGGTGGGAGCTGCCATTAAGTGAAGAGCAGCAACCAATTAAAAAAAGATTTTTTAAAATGTTTTTATTTATTTTTGAGAGACAGACAGACACAGTGCAAGCAGGGGAGGGTCATAGAGAGAGAGGGAGGTACAGAATCTGAAGCAGGCTCCAGGCTCTGAACTGTCAGCACAGAGCCCGATGCGGGGCTCCAACCCATGAACCGTGAGATCATGACCTGGGCTGAAGCTGGACGCTTAACCGACTGAGCCACCCAGGCACCCCTAAAGATTTTTTAAAAATGTTTATTGTATTTTTGAGACAGAGACAGAGACAGAGGGCAAGCAGGGAAGGGGCAGAGAGAAGGAGACACAGAATCTGAAGCAGGCTCCAGGCTCCAGGCTCCAAGCTGTCAGCACAGAGCCTGATGCAGGTCTTGAACTCATGAACTATGAGACCGTGATCAGAGGTGGAGGCCAGACGCTCAGCTGAATGACCACCCAGGTGACCCAAGTGGCTTCCAATTTAAAGACCACTCCCTCCCAGTTATCTCAGGCTAGAATTTTCCTCTCTCTCTCTCTCCCTCCCTCTCCCTCTCCTCCCTCCCTCCCCCCTCCCTCCTTCCCTCTCCCAACTTTAGAAAGTTGCTTATGACTGAAACTTTTGTCAATGCTACGAGGGCCAATCCAAGGGCCAAGGGAGCTAAATTTGCCTCTTTGCCCCATAGTTTAATATCTAACCTAATTCAATCCTCTAATTTCATAGACAAAATAACAGGCTCAGAGAGGGGTGCCTGGCTGGCTCAGTTGGAGGAACGTGCAACTCCTAATCTTGGGATTGTGAGTCTGAGCCCCATGTTGGGTGTAGAGATTACCTAAATTAAAAAATAATTGGGGGCAGCTGGGTGGCTCAGTCAGTTAAGCGGCCTGCTGTTGATTTCAGGTCAGGTCATGGTCTCATGGTTGTGAGATGGAGCCCCATGATGGGCTCTGCTGGGCATGGAGCATGCTTGGGATTCTCTCTCTCTCTCTCTCTCTCTCTCTCTCTCTCTCTCTCTGTTTCTCCCCCACTTGCACGTGCATGCATGTACATGCTCGCTCTCTCAATAAATAAATAAATAAATAGACTCAGAGAAGCTAATGACTTGTCCAACATCCATCGTTTTTCCATTTAGCAGTAAAATAGCTGGAAAACGTGGAGGAGTCAGGTGACAACTACCAGACAGCTCTCCTCAACTTTAAAGAAGTTGGGCTTGAAACGGAGCCGTGCTACTTGGCAATGTTGGTGCTGAGACAATTCAGAGTGTGCTTTATCCTAACAATGAATGTGGTACCTAAGGTGGAAAATGAGGATTATCACCGACGAGGGACCAGTGAGGAAACAAAGATGGGGGGAGGAGGTTACCAACGGGCACCGTGGTGGGAAGTGCGGGCACCACCCCGTGCGGGAGACCAGCTGCAGGATAAGATCGAGAGATTCCGGGTAAGTCAGACATCATATTCTTTCACAAATCTAATAAGTGAAGCGCATATGGGTTTGACTATTAAATTAAGAAAAAACATGACTTGATAGCACATGGGAAACACAGAGAGCGGTGGGGACGGTGGCGGAGCTCTGATGAAGGAGGGGGTGAGGCAGCTGGGCTCCAGCTCCCGGGGCCATTTCAAGTGCATCCAGTGGTCATTTTGTGGAAACAGGAACTAAACAGATTTCGGTACCCTGCAAGAAAGTTCCATGCCTTTGTTCACTCCACGGGGCTAATGCTTTGTCTTGATATCCGGAGGGGAGAGCCAAATGCGGAAGTCCTCCTCCGGTTTTGTGAAGTCTTGTTCACCTCCCATTTACTCTGTCAGGACAGAGTGGGTGTCTACTCCTCACTGTCATATTCCTCAGGTGCTGGAAGCCATTTCTGAACTGTACCTTGTGAAGGAAATTATAGGAATTTCTTCTTTTGTGTTAATGGGAGCAAATATCACATTTCCTGAGAAACTTGTTTTACTTCCCCTCAAGAAAACAGGCTATTGACCCCTGCTCACAAAGGATTAGCCTTTGCTTTTACTCTGCTAAAAACATTGCCTTGTATTCGAATGCTAAAGATCCCTTCCTTCCCCATGTGATAAGCATCTAGTCACCCACATCAATCACTACTCATAAAGATTATGCATGCGTTTTCTACCAATTTATGTTATGGGAAATTTTTACATACCAATGAATTTGTCAGTCAGGAATCATTGTCTAAGGCAATTGCCACTCCTGTTTTGTACCCCATACATTTTTTTTCAATAAATAAAACTGACTCTCGGTCAGAGCAGAGATGCCTGCCTGCTGATCAGAAAGAACCTCCTGGCTCTCTCATTCCCTTCCCCTTTCACTGATTCTTACCTCTTTTGCACCAACACCGACCATCCTTCAGGGGAACCCTGGACCTGCTGGAGCTGGACTTGGGCACTCAGAAGACCATTTAGCTGGAATGGAAAAATCAGAAGCCATTGGAAGGGACCTTAGAGCTAGATCTCATTGTGTGCACCCACTCCCACCCTGCAAGGGTGACCACACTCCCTCCTCTCACACGACTGCTTCCATCAGCTATGGGACATGCTCTGTACTGTTGCCGTGGCTGGCCAGCAGCCAGAGTCGACTGCGCGAGACCCTCCCCAGATGAGGAGGCCTCACTCCAAAATAGATCGTCATGATGTTTTTGGCCCACAGCCCATACTTTTATAATGAGACTTCACATGATTCATGGGTTTTAATATAACCATAATAAGTATTAATAACACATGCTGTCTAATCAATTGGCATTCTCCTACAAAGAGCTCAAACTCTTATTTTTTACAGTGATATCTTTGTACTTACAGATGAACATTAATAAATCTCTCTTCATAACGGGAAAAACAAGAAGTTTCCCAGCAACAATGTGAGTTAGCTCCACTTGGTCAGAAGAGAAATGGGGCTTGGAAATTCTATTTTTTATTTTTATTTTTCATTTTATTTTTAAGTAATCTCCACCGAAACCCAACATGGGACTCAAACTCATTGAGGGTCACACACTCTACTGACTGAGCTGGCCAGGCACCCAGTGAGCTTGGACTTTTAGATCAATGATCACTGAGATTACTCCAGAATGGAATTTAATTTCCGAATGAGCACTCTCACCCCATCCAAAATGAAAGTTTCTAACCCGTCTAAGTCAGGGACTTGCACACCTTGAACACTTTGAGTCCTTTTATCCATTCGTCCAATAATTGAGTTCTTGATGTGCATCAGGCACACTGCTAGTTAACAAAGACACGGAATGAGCACTGTGGACGTGATTCCTGTTTTCACTGAGCTGTTACTTTAGAGCCAAACAAAATGAAAACAAACAGCAACCAAAAATTCAAGTTGCAAAAAAACGTTCTGAAGGGAAAAAATGTGCTGAGATAGAGGATAATGGCAACTCAGGGAGACTGAGTTTAAATAGAATGGTCTTGGAAGAGCTCCAGGGAGATGACATTTAAGTTGACCTCTTTGAGAGGAAAAAAAAAAAAAAGATGTAGCACTTTCCAGGCAGGAGGAAAGGAAAAATGTAAAGACCTCTGCTTCCTTGACTTAGTGCTGAGAAAAAAACCCAGCCATGGCCACAGCCATAGCGACACGGGAGATGTGGCACTAGATGATGTAGAGGGGTGCGACACCCTCACTGGTCATGATCAGAGGAGCCCAGATTTTGTTTCAGGGCTTTGGGAGCCCCAGGAAGAGTTTTCAGGTGCAAGGCAATGTGATCTAATTTAAGTTTTGAGAGAAATGTTCTTGGTGTTGTAACAGGAATGGACTGCAAGAGGCTCAGTGCAGAACCAAGTACATGGATTAGGGGGGACACCACAGGAGAGAAGACCAGACGGCTGGCTGCATCGGGCTGTTGGCACTGTGGATGGAAAAACAGTGAGGCAGATTTGGAGTTATACTTTGATGAGGTAATTGACGGGACTTGCAGACAGATTGATGATGGGAGGTAAGGGATGCCTCTTAGATTTCTGGCTTGAGGAATGGAATGCATGGAATCCCAGTATAATAAAACCATAAATAGAGCTGGTCCACTTAAAGAAAAGGTAAAGGGGCTGGCTGGGTCCTGTCTATTGGGATGCCTTTCCCCTTTCCAACTGCCTTTGGGTCTCCCTACAATACTCATGGATGGCTCTCCATCTTTAGGGTGCTGAGACGCTTGGACAGTTTATTGAACACTGGTTTCTACATGTAGTGCTACTGGAGTGAAGCACTTAGATACAGAGCTGAAGGTGAATGTGGACGCGCCTGCTGATAAGAACCATGTGTCCACTGTTTCCAACTAACCTACAAAGTATTGATTGGAAACACCTTAAAGCAGCTGGCAAACAGTTGGCTGGCAGACTTATGACTCCTTTTTGTAAGCTTTTTCTTTTTTTAAAGGAGGTGTTTTATTTTTTAATTTTTACTTTTCTATTCTTCACACTCTACTGAAATACAGTAGAACCGATAACCCAATGTCTATTATTTATATTCCTAGAAACTCTGCCAGTGGTTCTTCCAGTGGTTGGGATGAATTGTACTTCCTTATTTTTTCTTTTTTAAGTAGGCTCCATACCCAATATGGGCTTTGATAGAACTCATGACCCTGAGATCAAGAGTTTCATGCTCTAATGACTGAGCCAGCCAGACGTCCTTGAATGGTACTTTTTAAAAAATGTTTACTTATTTATTTTGAGTGAGACAGAGAGTGCGAGTGGGGGAGGGACAGAGAATTCCGCGCAGGCTTCACCCTGTCAGCACAGAGCCTGGCACAGGGCTCCACCTCGTGAATGATGAGACCATGACCTGAGCCAAAATCAAGAGTTGGATGCTTAACCAACTGAGCCACCCAGGTGCCCCTGAATTGCACGTTCTTAATTAATGATGTTATCATGGCATCGTCTCTAACCATGAGAACTAAGTTATATGGATGTGTGAACATGTGTCTCTGCTCAAAGCAGTATATACAATAGTATCCTGTAGCGCAGCTGATAGAACATTCTAGATGTACTTACAGCATATATAAAAATCTGAGGAACTAAAAAATGATTTGGCCTTTGTTGTTTCCTTTGATGCTTTATTTATTTGGATTCAATTTATCCTCATCAAATATTTTCTTAATTTGCACTTCCTGAATTGATTAAAATGAATGAAAGTGAAGCAGAAATGTGCAAATTAATTCATTAAGAAGATCAACCCAGAGTGTCAAAAAGGGTAAATCAACCCCAAACAAAGCTAGCTGGGTTTTCTTTTTTGTTGTTTGTTTTTTTTGGGTTTTGTTTTTGCAAGTAAAGTGTCATCAGTCTCCTCTGTTTCTGTTGCTGGCAGGTAAGCTGTCCAGCCAGACCCACGCATCCCTAGTGACTTACAGAAGCCGGGTGGTGCTGGGTGAGCAACAGAGAGAGAGACCGTTTCCACTCTGCTGGTGTATCTCCCTCTCCCTTCTCTGAATGGTTATCACACTTCTGTGACTCCTCTGGCACATGCTACATCCTGCTTCACATTCTGCCCTGCATCTTCTTATCTCTCCTACTAGACATTGCGGACATTCCCTGAGGTCCAGGACTTGCCCTTCTCCTCTGGTTTCATCTCGGCTTGCCTGCATTAAAGATTTTCAAGCCATATCTCTAATTTTGACCTTTTCCCTTGGCCCCTGACCTGAATTTCCAACAGGCTGCTGGGCATTTCACGCTAGGCTCAAGCTCCACGTGTTTAAAGAGCTCGCCAGCTCCTAGCTCTTCTCTCTCTGTTAATGATCACCATCTTCCTGATTGGAGACACACGTGTTCCTCGCGTCTCTTCCACTCCGTATCTGATCACGCACTTTGTCCTGTTGATTTTTCTCTGTTCTCGTCAAAATGACTTGTTTA
Organism: Suricata suricatta; assembly: GCF_006229205.1. Taxonomy (NCBI): domain Eukaryota; kingdom Metazoa; phylum Chordata; class Mammalia; order Carnivora; family Herpestidae; genus Suricata; species Suricata suricatta. Next base: position 150,606,939 of record NC_043701.1, on the reverse strand, counting down.
CTTTCTGCCAAATACACCTTGCACTTTCCCTCTGCAGATGTTATTACCTGTAGTTGCATCTACCTAGACAGCCCTCCGACCTGCTTAGTGAAAGACTCTAAGCAGGAATTCCAGCCCCATCTGCCGAGTCAGCCCCCACCTGGGCGCTGTCTCTGCCAAGCATTATTCCACTTCTGAGCTCTTCTAGCACGTGCTGACTTCCTTTTTCTAAATGTTTTCTCAGATCATTCGTCTTTCCTTTCTGAGGCTGTACGGTGTGGTGCAGGTGTTCTTGAAGCCTTTCATTGTTATTACGCTTCTCTCGGTTCATGACTACTTACATTTCTTTTTAAAATTTTTTTAATGTTTATTTATTTTTGAGAGAGTGACAGAGAGACAGAGCATGAGCATGAGAGGGGCAGAGAGAGAGACACACACAGAATCCAAAGCAGGCTCCAGGCTCTGAGCTGTCAGTGCAGAGCCCAACACAGGGCTTGAACTCATGAACTGTGATATCATGACCTGAGCTGAAGTCGGATGCTCAACCAACTGAGCCACCGAGGTACCCCTACATTTTAATTACATGGTAAATTCCTTGAAGACAGGAACCTCATCTTAAAAAACACTTTGCACTGGGGACGCCCTGGTCACTCAGACGGTTAAGTGTCTAATGTGGGTTCAGGTCATGATCTCGTGGTTCATTAGTTTAAGCCCCTTGTCAGGCTTTGTATTAACAGTGCAAGGCCTGCTTGGAATTCTCTCTCCCACTCTCTCTCTGCCCCTCCTGTACTTGCACGCATGTTCTTTCTCTCTCTCTCAAAATAAATAAATAAGCTTAAAAAAACCCCACTTTGCACTGTGCACCATGTCTATACAAATTCAGTGTGATTTTTTCCCACTGGATTTGTCTGATGATAGAAATGAAGGCGACACACACTATAGTTTGGTTTCCAATTTCGTTGCTCATTCATGTGGATGGACCTCGAGGGTGTCATGCTACGTGAAATAAGTCAGGCAGAGAAGGACAGATACCACATGTTTTCACTCATAAGTGTAACAGGAGAAACTTAACAGAGGACCATGGGGGAGGGGAAGGGAGAAAAAAACAGTTGGGGAGGGGGAAGGAGGCAAACCAGGAGAGACTCTTGAATACTGAGTACAAACTGAGGGCTGATGGGGGAGGGGACAAGGGAAGGGGGTGATGGGCATGGAGGAGGGCACTTGTGGGGAAGAGCACTGGGTGTTATATGGAACCAACCTGACAATAAACTATAAAAGAAAAAAAAATTTAGTTGCTCATTCAGTTGGCCTGTTAAACATAAATAATTTCTAATATATGGCTCACAGTGTGTCTCTCTCCCCCTGAGTAATTGAAAAGAACAAAATAGCATGATAAAAACCGGAGGGGAGGGAAAGATTTCTGATAGACATGTTTGCAAAAACGTATCCCTGCACACAACTGTTGAGTACACACAAGATCTGCGGGTGTTGGTGAATTTATACTCTCTTGGTAAAATGATGCTGCGTGACAACCGCAACAGTAAATCTTTATTTTTGTGTGTGAGGGAGTGGGGTGGCTGGGCAGGCCTGATCTGAGCTGTCCTCGGCGGCTCACGGGCGCACCTGCAGCCCGCCGCGGGGAGAGCGGCCAGTGCCGCCATCTTGGCCTGGCTCTGCCGGTGTCTGGGCCTTGCCTGCGGTGGCCGAGCTGTCTGAGCTCAGGCCCTGAGCTCTCCCGTCTTCCCACAGGCTAGTCCGGGCTGGTTCTCACACCGATGCAGGGTTCTAAGAGAGAACCAGGTGGAGGCATGGCCCCTTCAGACTCAGAAATGGCTCCTCACTATTCCTCTTTCCCACTGGCTGGTCCCACTTCATGATGGGAAAGATACAAATTCAGATCACAAAGGCTTTGGAAACCGAGGTGGAGAGAGTCCCAGCTGTTTTTGTATCCAGTCTACTCACTGTATACACATACTGGCCAGTGCTGTTAGCTAGTTGCACAATATTGCTCAATTCATTTCACCGCTCTGTAGGGGCCCAGGGCAGGCTGCCCCAAGACAGGCCGCTCCGGTATGAAGATTATTTTGAGTTAAAGGCAACTGAGAGCCTGCAAGCTCAAGAGAAGCTTTTTTGAATTTTGTTTTTAATGTTTATTTATTTTTGAGAGAGAGAGAGAGCATGAGTGAGTGAGCATGAGCAGGGGAAGGCCAGAGAGAGAGAGAGAGAGAGAGAGAGAGAGAGAGAGAGAGACAGAATCAGAAGCTGTCAGAGCTGTCAGCACAGAGCTCCACACGGGGCTTGAACTCACAAACTGTGAGATTCTGACCTGAGCCCAAGTTGGGTGCTTAACCGATTGAGCCCCCCAGGCGCCCTGAGAAACTTTTGTGTCTCTGTTAACTGCATAGAAGACTCTAAACTCAAGGGGGGTGTCTAGCCCAGAATCAGCGTTGTTGGCAGAGGTAAATTTTATCTAAGTGACCATCTGCATGGCAGGGCAAACATCTAAATACCAAACATCTGCCCTTCTTCTTGTTTCCCTGTGAGTCACATTCCTTTCCCCTTCTCCTTCGTTCCAGAAGACAAATATATCTCATTTTGCCTGACTGGCTTCAGAATTTCCATGTCTGTGTGGATTCCCCATAAGTAAGCTATTAAATTTGATTTTCTCTTGTTAATCTGTTTCATGTCCATTTGATTCTTAGTCCAGCCAGAAGGACTAAGCAGGAGACAGGAATCCTTATTCCCCCAAACTCTGAGCCACTTTCCCTCACTTGGAAAATGGGTGCTGTGAGAATGAATGAAATATGTTTCACTAGAACATTAGAGGAGTTTAATAAATCCATCACACTCTCCCTCCAGCCATTCAGAGGTGGGAGAGAGGTGTACACCAGCTATGAACATTATAGAAATTAAATAATTTGATTTAAGTTTAATTTGGAGAATCTAAATGCTAAAACCAAACACATACTTCAGAAAAAAAATGATATAGAAGTTTGAGCAGTAATTTAAAAATTTTTGAATAAATTCCCTGGGTAACAAAGCTCAATGTTATTAAAATGAGGAGGGCCACAGTGCCTTGGTGGCTCAGTTGGCTCAGGTCATGATCTCACAATTTGTAGGTTCGAGCCCCACATTGGGCTCTGTGCTGACAGCTTGGAGCCTGGAGCCTGCTTTGGATTCTGTGTCTCCGTCTCTCTCGGGTCCTGCTTGCTTATGCTCTTTCTCTCTCTCAAAATAAATAAACATTAAACATTTAAAAAAAATTAGTAGAGCCTATGTGCTGCTCTACTGGGAGTGAGAAATGATAGGTCCTGAAGTCTCTGGGTCAGGCTCTGGTGAATTTCTCATCTCCCACTCTGGTTGGGTACCAAAACCAGTAGCTTTTTCTCTCTTTCCCATTCTTCACAGAAACATGCATTTTCATTCCAGATGTGTTCCCCAAAGGAGTCTTACCTTGGTCAGAGAACTCTCAGAATTTCACACACAGTAGCTCAGAACCAGGGAAACCGTTGACTTCAGGGAGAAAGTACTAGGTTAAGACTGAGGCTATCATGGTCCTGACCATGGTGGCTGACTTTGTTCGGAGTAAATGCCTCATAAATAGTAATTGAATGACTCTACCAGAGGAACAAAAGCTGAAGTGAACAACCAAGGTGACATAGCTACAGTCAATCATTCTGCAAAGATTTCTTAAAATTCCTACTTTGGGGACGCCTGGGTGGCTCAGTCAGTTAAGCGTCCAACTTTGGCTCAGGTCATGATCTCACGGTTCATGGGTTCGAGCCCCGCATCAGTCTCTGTGCTGACAGTTGGCTCAGAGCCTGGAGCCTGCTTTCTCTCTCTGACCCTCCCCTGCTCATGCTGTCTTTCTCTCTCTCTAAAATAAATAAAAACAGTAAAAAAATAAAAATAAAAAAAAAAAATTCCTACTTCGTTAGCATTGGGGGAATTGCAAAGGAGACAGAGAGGGTCCTGCCACCAGAGAGCTTACACTTGTTGTGGAAAAGGAAGGAGTATTTGTATATTATTTTCAACTAACATTTATTTTTATCTTTCCCCCAGCTTTACTGAGGTATGATTGGCAAATAAAAATGGATCTAATGTACACAGTGTGATGATTTTGTATGTGAATACATTATGAAATGATTACCATAATCAAGCTAATAAACCATCCATCTTGTCACATTGTTACTTTTCTCGTGCGTGTGGTGAGAACACTTATGTGCTACTCGCTCAGCAAATTCCAGTGTATAATGGAGCACTATTAACTGCAGTCACCATGCTGTGCGTTGGATTCCCAGAACATACTCATAAGGAGAAGTTTATATCCTTCGACCAACATTTCCCCACTTCTCCCACCACCGAGAATGGCAACCACCATACGACTCTGCTTCTGTGAGTTTGAGTATTTTAGATTCTACGTGTAAGATTATACAGTGATTGTATTTCTGTGTCTGGCTTATTTCACTGGCATAATGTCTTCTGGGTTTGTCCTTGTTGATTTCCTTTTTAACAGTGGAATAATATTCCATTTTATAAATAGATACCACATTTTCTTTATCCATTCTCATCAACAGTTACTTAGGTTGTTTCCATATCATCCTATTGTCAATAATTCCAGGAACATTTGCCAAATACTATATATCAGTGACTGCACAGTCAGGCACTTCAGGAGTTATGTGTCTCATTTAACCCTCACAGCAGTCCTACAAGGAAGGGGTTGTTATATCATTTTATAGATGAAGAATCTGGAGTTTTGAGTTCTTGTGTAACTTCCTCAAGGCCCCCAGTCAGCAAAAGGTGGAGCTGGCTTTGAACGCAGATCTACCTAATAGCAGAGCCTGAATTCTTAATCACTATGGGTTCAAAGGGAAAGCTTTGAAATGTTTGTTTTAATTTATTAAAATTTCATCTCATTTATTTTTATTATGACAATTTTCAAACAGACGAAGTTGAAAAATTATACATACACTGCTCCCTAGATTCTAGATTAGCATTTTACTACATTGCTTTAACATCTGACTATGCGTCTCTCTTTCCCTCCATCCAACCATTAACCTATCTTATGTTTTGTTTTGTTTTGCTTTGTTTTTGATGTGTTTCAAAGGAAGTTACAAACATCAGTAGAAGTGGGGTTTGAACTGAGCCTGGAAGGATGTTGTCAAGTCTATAAAGACAGAAGAGATAGAAGAAGCAAAAGTCCAGGTATGGGAAAAAGTATGGGTGAAAGAACAGGGGCAGGGATGTGCATGATGACCTCATAGAACAAGAAAGAGGCAATGACAGAGGGCGACAGGTGGGGAGCATGATAATGAAGGATGGGTAGGAAGGCTGGATGGAAGAGAACTCGGGCAAATGAACAGAGGAGTTCCACTTCAGTGAGAGTAAATAGGGGAAACAGGAACTACCAGAGTTTCCAGTAGAAAGAATGTAGGGCATAAGCAGAATCAAGAGGGGTAGGTGTCCAGAAGGGCAGGAGTATGGGAACTCAAGTCCCAGTAGTTGTAGTGATCTGTGCATAAGGAGACCTAAGTCCAGACAGCAGTAAGAATAGATAGGGAGAAAACAAAAATCACTAAGAAAATGTAATGTAAGAAACTTGTTTTATTATTGCTTCAATTCAGGACCACTATTTGCTAGGGTAGAATAATAATGTAGAAAAACACAATCTATGAATTGTTTTCTAAAAATGGTTCTCAGCTGTGATCTCTGGAAAACATGTCCACTTGACAGACCTCATAGATGAGTGGATACCCACGTTCTGCAGATGTTGACCCCGTCAGGCCCGGTGCCGGCTGCTTCGGGCGCACCATCTCCTGGGATCCTCACAGACCCGCCGGGGAAGGCTCTGACGCCCCTCCCAGAATTCCTCTAACTCCACGGTTGCCTACAGGAGGCAATTTTGCCCCTGCCCAGGGGACATTTCGCAATGTCTGCAGACAATTGTGACTGTCACGACCAGGAGGGTTACTACTGGCATCTGATGGGTAAAGACCAGGGATGCTTCAAAGCATCTTCTAATGCCCAGGATAGCCTCGCAATGAAGAATGATCAGGTCCAAAATGTAATTAGTGTGGAGGTTGAGAGTCTAACCTAATTAGCACAGACGCTAAGATAACTAGCGGCTCAGGTCATAATTTTTGAAAGGTACAGCTGGTCTAATTTTATTGATGAGAAACACAAGGCTTAAGAGGGTTAAGAAATTTCCTTAGTTCATACTGCCAATGAGGGGCAAAAATAGGGTGTTTACTTAGGTCTTTTGATTCTAAAAATCAATGTCTTTCAGTTATACCATGACTGCATGAAGAAGAAAAAGGGGTTAAAATCATTCCATGCTTTTTAAGTCACAGGAAGTGAGAGAATTTTAGCACCAAAGACCAAGGCAGTGATGTCAATGAGGAGAAAACAGGAAGTCTGGGGGGAACTAACGGCAGAGTGTACCTAATAAGTTCAGTTGCTGACAGGTCAACATTGGAAGTGATGGAGTGGGGAAGAGTTAAGTGACAACGTCCACTGGAGATCTGGCAAGAAGACCCAGAGCTCAGAGAGAGTACCGGAAACATACACTCCCTGACAGACAGGTGTTAGCTACAGGAAAGACAGGGGGGGCTTGAGATATGGGTTAAGTAAAGAAAGCAGAGGAATAGGGATTGAATTCTAAGAAAATGTTCCTAAGAAAAGAAGTACAGAAAAAGGAACCAAAGAAGGCAATAGAGAAAATGGAATCTGAAAGCTGCCCACAGGATGTGTTTTATTAAAGAAGGCAGAATAGGAGTTTGAGGTCTTGTTACCTGGTGTGCTGGGAAGAGTTTCCCTGTCTCCCACTCACGTATAATTTGTATAACTGACAGCAGACAACACCTGTATCTTTTTCATGCTCTTTGTAATTATTCTGTGTTAGCCATGAAAATAAACTTTCAACTTTTCATTTAGGCAAAAGCTTCCAGTTGCCAGCCCCAACCCCCAAGCTTCTGGTAGCTTCCAGTCTGACGTGGACACCCCAAATATTACTTATCTGGAGCCAATGTTCTCATTTCTCTCTGCTGAGTCCACACATCCTTGTTTGACCAAATAACAGGAACAAACAATTCCTTCCATAATGGATGTACCCTAAGGTGTCACGCTTCTGAGAATCTCCGCTGAAAATTGATTCCCCTGAACTATGGTACCGTATGATTTTAGTTAACATACTTGTTATTTATTGGATACAAATGGCAGGGATTTGAGCAAATATGCTGAGCTACCAGGCTAGAATAGTACAGGTAGTGCCCAGCTCTGAGCAGGGAGGAAAGCGGGGCGGGTTTTGGAGCGCAGCTATAAATGGTAGCCACGGTACCAGAGCCACTGACCACACCAGCAAGGGGTTATTGAACTAAAAATGATTTGTAAAATGACTATTAATGCTTATACTGGTTAAGGGTTTTTGCACATTTACTATATGCAGGAATTGCTCAGCACATCGTATGGATTACCCCATTCTGACCCTCCCGAGGACTTACTGATCTTGGTTTAATTATCAACCCCTCCACCCACCTTAGGACAGATGAGGTTCTGACAAGGATTTGGGACAGCTGGAATCCTGGGGCTCACTTCCTCATCAAAATCCAGCTGTACACTGAAACTTTCGGTTATGAGGAAATGTTCTGTATGCTGTCTACTAGCCACACGTGGGTGTGGAGCACTTGAAACTTGGTTAGTGCAACAGAGGACCACTAAGACACAAACACACAACCCTCCCTGAATTTTAAATAAAAATTAATTTAAAATAATTAAAAAATTAATTAATTAGTTAATTAAATTTAATTAGATTTTAATTGCAATTATGAAATGTGGTAAATAGCCACATTTTATAACTGTATGGACTGTGCAAATGCAGAACATTTCCGCCCTTGAAGAATGTTCTATCAGGCAGCACAGTTTAGGGAAAAATGCTGCCTTTTTCCTTTCCTCCCTGGTTGGCTTCCAGGGCCAGCAGTAAGGTCTTTCTCTCCCCCTTTCCAGCTCCTCCAAACCTTGAACCTCTGAGAAAGGAGATTCCTTTCCTCTTTCCATCTTCCCCTACTTCCACATTGCCCACCCGCATGGCATCAGCCTGTTCAACAGCCTTGTATAGACAGATGGAAATGACCTTTCCCAACCAGGCACTGCCTGGCAGCTTTACCCTCTTCCTCATCAACAATCTGCAATTACTCAACTTGCAAAAGACGGAAATCATTCTGCCAGAGCTACAACCAGGCAGACTACAGCAGAACATTCCAAGAATCAAAAGCAAACCCAAACACACAGCATTTAATGAAATAAACAAAATACATGCTTTGGGCTTTGCTAGAGAGCCTCTCTGTAATTGATGACTTTGTTAGAGGAAAGCCTGTGAGGTTTCTTTCTATTCTCCAAAACTTTTTAAAAGAACTGGTAGTCCTACATTATTTAAATGGAGAATGAGCCTTATTTGCCCTGAAAACAATGTTCTGAAATGCAAAAGTACTCAAGCCTTGAACCTAAAGACCTTCACAGATGACAGCTCAGGGCTGTCCCCGCTCTACTTTTAGAAGTCCATTTTCAATGCTAATGAATTCTTTTACAAGCCGTATTTGCTAATTCTTCTGTGTATTTTAGACATAGATTCGCTAATCATTACTTAGACGTAACCCAGAGATTTTTGCAGTGAAAATAGGACGTCAATCCAGATGTATAAAAAGCAGGAGATTGGGGGAAGGAGAGGAAACAAAACAGCCAGAGGGAAAAATGAGGAAGGACTTTACTTAGCCTGTTTAAAAAAAAAAAATAGCCTAAAGTACTGTGTGGCTACTTTTCAGTAACTTTGCAGTCCCCTTTTCAAATTTTCCAAAAATTTTCCAACTCTTCCTGAAACTTCCTGAAACCAACTAAATGACCTAGGAATTCTTAGGATTTAGAGGTGCCGGGGTGGGGCTGGAGATTTTTGCATTTCTAGCAAGCTCCCAGATAACGAAGTTGTTGGGTAGCAAGGGTGTAGAACTCAAGAAGCTGGAATCAGACTGGCAGTTGGAACCTGCCTCTGAGCGACTGAGTTCCAGGAAGGTTAGCCTAGAATCTGCCTTACGTGGGGGTACCTTTGGGCAAACTCGGGAGGCTGCTTCTTGGGGGCTTAGAGACGGCCGTCTTCAGGGCGACGATTGCAGACCTGGGCGAACCTCAGCATAATCAACAACACTAACGTCTACTGGGGGCAAATGACGTACGCGGTACCCGCACCTCCTTCATTTTGTCCTCTAGGCAAACACGTGAAGCGGCCACTATTATCATTCCTGTTTCACAGGTTAAGAAACTGAAGCTGGGAGACTTAATTTGCGCAAGGTCACAAGTTTTTTCGGAGAGTTGACTCCTGGTCCACCTAACCCCAAGAGACAACGCTCTTACTTAACAATTTGGGGCCTGAGTTTCTGGTGCTGTGAAATGGGAAGCGCTGGCCTGCAGAATACAGATCCCTGCAGGATAGTCTAAGGGAGCCCTGGAATTCCTCCTGGAGACCCTGCTCGCTGCCCCTGCAGGGAGAAGTTCTGCTTCAGGACACTGGGCCCCTTCTCTTGCCCAGGTCGGGGGCGCGCAGGGCTGCTTAGGGTCACGGCCGACCCCGGGGAGGGGAGAGCAGTCCTGGAGCGAGCTGGCTCGGGACGCGGCGGGCCGGCCCGTTACATAACCGCCGGGCGTCCCTCTGCCCCCGCGCCCCTCACCCCGCGCCAAGCCGCGGCTCGTAGGGAAAAACCCCTGTGGCCCGCCCGACAGAGCCCGCGGCGGAGCCGGCGGGGCGGGGGCTGAGCCGGCCGGCGCGCGTCGGCATCC
>NC_043701.1:150591543-150597038 GCF_006229205.1 Suricata suricatta | reverse complement strand
GGCGGGGCTCTCGGGCTGGCCTCGGTGGGGCTGGCGGAGGGCGCTCCGTCGGCTGCCGCGGCCCCGGCGCCCAGCCTCGCGCCGGGAGTCCCCACCCCAACCCGGGTCCCTCGGGGCGCCCGCTGGGCAAGGAGGCCGACGAGTGCCCGCTCGTCGTGTCGGGGTCGGGCCGGAGCGCCGGCAGTTTCGGGGCAGGTGGCCGGAGAGGAAGCGGCTGATCTCCAGCTCCTGTGCTTCCCAAAGGCAGACTGCCCGGTGTATAGAGACCGCTTTTCGGCTGGATTAGGTTTTCGCTGCCTTTTTAAAAATGTTCTTCTGCCGCGGGTAATACTATTTATTTCTCGTGTGTGATGTACTAACAACACAACGGCCTCAATCGACTGCAGTTAATTTCTCAGCTGTTTCTCGTCCTCAGTGCGGACTCAGGGGCGAGTGTTGGGAGGCACAGTTTTAAAGCACGACCCCAGTAAAACCTGAGGCTATTTGGTTAACCTTCTGTTTTCACAGCTCAGCTTTCTGACCGTCTTATACCTTCAAAAAAATTTTTTTTAACATTTATTTTTGAGAGATAGAGACGGAGCGTGAACAGGGGAGGGGCAGAGAGAAAAAGACACAGAATCCGAAGCAGGCTCCAGGCTCTGAGCTGTCAGCACAGAGCCCAACGCGGGGCTCGAACCCACGAACCGTGAGATCATGACCTGAGCCAAAGTCAGTGGGCCGCTCAAACGACTGAGCCACCCAGGCGCCCCAACTTTTTTTAAATGTTGAGATGGATGGAATCTACTAAAACACTGGTTAAACGATTCCATTCTGATGAGCTTCTAATTTGTGCATCTTACATGTCTCTTGGCTGAGAGCTGGGCACCTGAAGGCGCAGCCAGCTTAAGCCAGGAAGAGAGACTTGAGGCCTGACAAATTTAGAAACACACTGCCTCCATAGGTACCTGAGGTCATTGGCTTTTAAAATCATCCACCGACCCTGCAGAGTTTGTCTCGTTCCCCCGCCAATGTCACGCCAGGCTAATGGTGTCTGACCCTCCCAAGGTGCCCGATGTATGTCTGTTAAAGAAAATAAATGATTAAATAAGGAGTAATTAAGTGACTGGATTTGGTCAACTAATCATAGGATCTTGGAAATTGCAAAGGGTTTTAGAGATCACCTATTCAAACCCTTCCCCTTGCAGGCCAGGAAGCTCAGAGTCTGGTAGTCAAGGATTGGCTGAACTTCTGTTAACTGGCGATGGAACCAATCCCACCATGCAGGCCTTGCCCTTCCCGCTTTGTTTGGTTTCCAAAGCATTTTGCTTCTAGGCATTTTGAGCAACAATGATAATACTGGAATCACATAATCGTATCATATTACTCTTCTGATTTATGTGTTTATTTATTTCTTTTAACTGGTGTGATTTTTAAATAAATGAGAGGTTGCATTAGTCAAATTGTATTTGGAGTATAATTTTAAAAAATATGAACTCTTAATTTAATTTTATTTTATTATTTTTTAAAAATTTTAAATGTTTTTCTTTATTTTTGAGAGGGAGGGAGACAGAGAGAGACAGAAAGAGACAGAGCGCAAGCAGGGGAGGGGCAGAGAGAGAGAGGGAGACACAGAATCCAAAGCAGGCTCCAGGCTCCAGGCTCCGAGCTGTCAGCACAGAGCCCGATGTGGGGCTCATGAACTGCAAGATCATGATCTGAGCCAAAGTCTGATGTTTAACTGACTGAGCCACTCAGGTGCCCCACGAAACCTTACTTTTAAATAATTACATTCTACTTGAACAATGATTAATATGCAGATGCATCCTAGGTAAACATCCAGAGAAGAAAAGTAACCAAAACAGGTGGACCAAATTTACCCCCATTTTCCCTTGGAATCTCTTCTGATTCTCAGCTCTTTATGGCGGTGATTGGTTAGAGTAAAAGGTATAAGTATGATATTAGAGCCAACTCTAGGATCATTTGTGTGTTATAATGATGACCATGACCTTATCATAGAGCTGAGAAAGGAACTTTAAGCTGACTTATTTAGCATTTTGTGCATTGCACATTTTTTGTGTTCTTCAATTTAGTTCAACTTAACAGATATTTACCTACTGCTTTGTATAATGCCTACTATGCTCCTGGTGCCATTCTGGGCATTTGGGATAGATCATTGAACACAACAAAGAAATTTGTTCCTGTGGAGCTCAAGTTACAATCTGTTCACGAGAATTGTTTCCAGATTTTGTCTGGCAGATAGAAGAGAATTTCAGAGGCCCCTGGGTGGTTCAGTTGGTTGAATCTGACTCTTGATCTCCACTTAGGTCTTGGTCTCCAGGTTGTGGATTCAAGCCCTGCATTGTGCTGTGTGTGGAGCCTACTTAAAAGAGAGAGAGAGAGAGAGAGAGAGAAAGAGAGAGAGAGAGAGATTGGGAATATCAGTTTTGCCTAAAGTAGGGAAATGAATGTAAATGTTCCAGATTATCTTCCTTAAATCCTATGATTCTGCTGATTTTATAATCACTGAAAACAAAGAAGCGAATACAGATGAAGTTACTCTGAGTTCTATAAACTGATATCCTCCTATATACGAGGAGCAAGTCACACATTTGGTTATTTTATGTATGGTCATTCGGAGTCCCTTAAATTATATTATCTTTAGTGCAGGGATATTGCCCTGGTGACATTAAACTTCATGAAGCAATGAGAGGATCCGTTTTCTCAGTAGCATTAAGGGCACCCATGTTAGTGTTGCATACTGTAATCGTACTAGTTTGTAAGATGTAGCTTCCGAGTTATTTATGAAGATGGTGTTTTGCTTTCATTTGTTCTCACTTTACATTTTGTCCCCCAGTCCCCTGAGTATCCCATAGGCCACGCAGGGTTGTGACTTCTCGGTAAATCCGTTACCAGGGAAGTTTTTATTCAGACATTCCAGTTTTAAGCATTTTCTAATTCTCTCACTTGCTTTTTCTTCAAAACGGCATGGTTTGCAAGCTTAGGCATGTTTATTGTTTTTAACAAAGGCTTATCAAAATGAGCTTGGCAGGTTTTCAGCCAAAAAAAGTACTCAGTGGAGCTTTTGGGGCTGTTTATGCATTCCTTACCTAACCAATTGCTTTGCTTTTAAAAATCACTAATTTGAAAGCTATTTGCTTCCCATTAAAGTAGTATAATAATTGAATTGAGAAAAACCAAGTCCACATTTGATGTTGGGAGATTCTGAGCACAAAGATTTTTCTCTCTGTCTGTTTTTAATTTGTGCTACATCAAAGGACATCAGGAAGTGTCATTATCTAACAGTGTCCTATTTGAAAGTCGTCTCTGTTAAACAGTTGGAGGAGAGTCACAATTTCTGATGGCTGCTAGGCACCCAGAGTAGTTGATTTTCTTCATTTGCCCAGCACTTCACCCCATCAGATACCCGTCTCCTCTCCCTGATCTTTTATTCCACATTGACGAGTGGGAGGAGTTGCTGTAGCCAGGTGGGAAGTCACACACCATTAATTAAGTATTTAATATTCTCCTTCTTTACTTAATAAGTAATAAACAGTTACTGAACATCTACTGCTTATTAAATATTTGTGTAAAGATTGTGTTTTGAGCGCCTATTTTTCTGCTGGGGGCAGTAGGATGTGTAAAGACACAGAACCTGGCTCTGAAACAGTTTACAGGACGTCGTCTGAGCTGCTGTAAGCCTGACCGCCAGGAGATAGACAAGTACTTTGGTAATTAAAGGGGAGGACAGAGAGCATGTAGGCACTCTGAGGAGTCAAGGCTTGGGGAAGGTTTTGTAGAGGAGGACACATTTGAGCTTCTCCTTGAAAGATGGGCAGGATGGTAAAGCTTTAGAGAAGCAGAAGGGGATAGCTATCTTTATGGGAACGTATCTTTGCCTTTTTTTTTTTTTAAGACCTGTAGAAGACTTCCTCTTGCGGGGAGAGGCTGCATTGGGTGTGTAATGAACACTTATCACTTCGACACCCTCTGCATGCTTCCCCATCCATCCTGGGGGATGGAGTACTGGCCCACAGTAAGACAACACATTGGGTGGGCCGGCGCCCTCCTTCCCTCTGAAACACCTATTAGTTGCTGCTCGGAGCACAGAGGCCACCGTGGCAAATAGCTATCATCACAATAAACTGCTGTACTTTGCTTCATCAGCCCAGGTGCATGCGTACAGTGGTGTTTGCTCCTCGTCATGTTTATTCCAGTAGTACTTGCTTTTGTAACTTTGCAGTTTAATGAAATGTCACATATAGTGAAGTGATGGGAATGCCAAAGAATGTTTTTTTCCATAAAAACTAAATTGATTGCCATATAGGCACATAAAAGTAAGTCATTTCTTTTTTTTAATGTTTATTTATTTTTGAAAGAGAGAGAAAGTGCAAGTGGGGGAGGGGCAGAGTTCGAGGGAAAGAGAGAGAATCCCAAGCAGGCGCCACACTGGCAGTGGCAATGCAGGGCTCGAACTCATGAATCGTGAGATCATGACCTGAGCTGATAGTTAATCTACTGAGCCACCTAGGTGTCCCAAAAGTAAGTCATTTCTAAAAACAATGTCAACACATGCTATAGCATGGCTGAACCAGGAAACCATGCTAAGTGAGAGAAGCCAGACACAAAAGACCACATATTGTGTGATACGTCCGCAACAGGCAAATCCATAGAAACAAAAAGTAGATTCGTGGTTGCTGTGGTATGGGGGTGGGGAAAGTTCAGAGTGACTGATAAGGGCTACATGGTTTCTTTTGGGGAGGATGGCTTTATTCTAGAATTAGATAGTAGTGACAGCTTTCTAATATTTGAGTGCACTGAATTGTAGCCTGTAAAATGATTAAAATAGTAAATTTTTATCTCAACCCCCTCCCAAAAGAAAGATAATGAAGCTAAATAGAAAAGGAGCAGCAACAAGAAACAGGCTACTACTATTTAGATGTGGACTAGATAGCTCTAAACAATTGGGAAAGTATAATAAAGCAAGTCTAGGAAGGTTTTGCACTTAGAATTTTCCACAGTTGATTTTAAGGTATGAATGCTTTTAAGAATTGGAAGCAGGAAATCTGGGTGTGGTTTTACCAAGAAGGCAACACAGAGCTCCAGTCATGACCTGATAGCCAAAGGTTAGTGAGTGATTTTGCTTGTATTTATGTGACTAATGTTGAAATAAAATGTTTGAAATATGTTTTATCAACTTTTTGACCATCTGCTTTTACTGACTTCTGATTGCTTCAGTTAAGAGAGTTCTTAATGTTTCAGTTTCTTAGAGTACCTGGTGTATCTTGAAAATAGCTCATCCCTCTACATCTGGAGAGAAATTCCATGTTCATACACCTCTCTTATGGATGTAATATTAGTTACTTCCGATGTATAAAGGGGACCTGAACCTAGTCTTCAAGCTTTAAACCACCATAAAAATCAGTACCCATTCCCCCCAAGATGTCTTATGGCTACTATATGTAAACAGAGTAGCAACATAAAATCTTAACCACCCCAATCCTTATGCCTTTCTTGAC
>NC_043701.1:150535700-150591443 GCF_006229205.1 Suricata suricatta | reverse complement strand
GTTGAATGAATTTTTTCTGATTTTCTTCCTATGGGATTCACTAAGCTCATGTACATACAATGTCAGAATGACCAAATCAAGGGGTACCTGGGTGACTGAGTGAAGTGTGCTACTCTTGATTTTGGCTCAGCCCATGATCCCAGGGTTTTGAGATTGAGCCCCTCATAGGGCTCCTTGCTAAGCGGGCAGCCTGCTTGAGATCCTTTCTCTCTCCTTCTGCCCCTCCCCCCTGCTTGCATGTGTCTGTGCACCCTCTCTCCCCCAAAACAAAAAACAAAACCAAATTGACCAAATTGGTGTTATTACAGTCAATCAACCAATAACTGATCAATCTACTCGCTTTGTTTTGGTGATAGTGGTATCATAAAGACCTATTTCTTGAGGACAGTAATTTGGCCTTTTCTACAACAATCAGTTTCCTCTATAATAACTTAGAGTTGTGTCCTTGTTTATTATACATTTCCTCAAGTTGATAGAGTTGCCTTATGTAACTTAAAAAAATATGTCTACTTTTAGGTTTTTCCTTATCATTAGGATTTACTGTCTTTGAGAAAATGTCTAAGGTGATAGACACAGTGACGCTGATCTAGAGCACTTCTTAGAACTGACTTTATTTTTAATGACATTTGTTCTTACTTTAATACTGATGAGAATTCTCACCCACTGTTACCAGTTAGCTGTCCCCAAATGTGCCTTCACTGTTGATTATTGCATTAAAAGTAGCACCTTCATGGATCTTGACCAGTGACTTTTGAATTGTGTTTTGCAGCTTTCTGGGAGTTTCAGGGACTCTTGGGGGCTGTTATGGGTCATGGGGACAATGAGGGGAAAAGATGTCCTGCATCCAGTTTGGGGTTCCCTTTGGTGGTCTCTTCTGCAACCTAAACAGGTGTGCTGTTCTTGGTTTCATGTTTTGGGTTTCCAGGTAAGATTTTATCTGAACAAAGGATTTCTGGGTGAAAACAAGATTGTAAATGATGTTTATACCTCTCTGCTTCCGCATCCCTGCCAAATTTGGTTTATGTCATCTGGTAGCTCCTAATTGTTTCTAACTGCTGCTGTGCACCTGTGTTGAAAAAGCACGGGGAGACATTGGCCTTATTAACTTTATATCCTCTGTGTCTGTGCAGAGAGACGGCCAAACGAGCAGTTAGATATTCCGGGCAAGAGGCACAGATTGGGAGTTATTAGCATAGAGACTCGGTTTAAGTCCTGTGTGTACGGAAGTAATCACCTGAGGAGTGGCTATAGAGAGAGATGAAGTGAGTCAAAGATAAGATCTTGAGGAATGGCTGTGCTGGATCAGGTACCCTTTGTAGTCACATTTTGTGTATGTGTGTGGGGGGCAGGGAGGGGTATGGGATAAGGGCAGAGCATGTTGGCTGTGGGAACCGGCCAAGGATATTTTCTCTTTCTCTGAATAACCTACATCCTAGAGATCCTAGAGGGCTGCTTTTTTTTTTTTTTTTTAATTTGTGAGAGAGAGAGAAGGAATGCATGCATAAGCAGAGGGAGACAGAGAGGGGGAGAGAGAGAGAGAGAGAGAGAGAGAGAGAGAGAGGGAGAGAGAATGAATATCTTAAGCAGGCTGCAGGTTCAGTGTGGAGCCCAACATGGAGCTCAATCCCACAGCCCTGGGATCATGACCTGAGCCAAAATCAACAGTTGGGCACTCAACTGACTGAGCCTCCCAAGTGCCCCAACTGGAGGGCTCCTTCTATATGTGTGTGGACGTGCAGACCAGGAAGATAAACTGGAGTGGTTGCCTCATGGATTTGGGAGTGAGAGAGCCGTTGTGGTGTTTTTGGCAGACAATGATTTGTTAAGCATTATGATTTCTTGACTTTTAAAGCTCAGACATTGCTCCCAGGTCTTCATTCTCCCTTGTGGAGCAAAAGCAGTCACTGCTAGGCTTTGGGTATGCTCTCAGTGAAGCCCTAAGGTGAGTCCGCATTCCAAAGGGTCTGAAGCTTTATTTTGTTTCATTGACACATACCCTGCCTTCAGTGCTGGCCAACTGTTTGGCACATTTAGTTACAATGTCTCAATGGGCAGCAGTGAATCTATTAACATAATTGATAAACTCATGACCCTCTTAGAGAAAGTCAAAGTACCATGGTAAAGAATAAATAAGGGGCGCCTGGGTGGCTCAGTCAGTTAAGCGTCCTGCTTTGGCTCAGGTCATGATCTCACGGTTCGCGGGTTTGAGCCCCGTGTCGGGCTCTGTGCTGACAGCTCAGAGCCTGGAGCCTGCTTCAGATTCTGTAACTCCCTCTCTCTCTGTGACTCTCCCCTGCTCGCACTGTCTCTCTCTGTCTCTCAAAAATAAATAAGAATCATTTAAAAATTAAAAAAAGAATAAATAAGTGTCCATAAATAAGATACGGGCAGAAATATTTTACTTAATAGTTAGGGGGTTCCAGTGATAAGGAGATTGGTCATTGTGTCAAATATTAAACACTACACATTTGTTTCCCCTCCTTTTTACTTCTTTTGGTTAACTTCTTCCCCACTCAAAAAAAAAAATACAGTACAGAAAACCATATATTCTCATTTTATTAGAGATGAAGGTCTAATTAAAATTTCAAATGACATTGAATAGCTGATGCACCCAAATTGTCTCGGAATTGTCCTGGCACATTCTGCCTTCTTTATAAATCTTGCATCATGGTATACCGAATGGGTGGCATATACAGGCAATGTTAAGGTAAAGTGTCAATTTAGTTTTTTAAAATTTTAATAGTTTTAAGCTGGAAAGAGATATTTGAATATGATGAAATAGAATTAATCACTTTTAAAGCCCCTAATAAAAAATATATGGGGATTGAGCAATGTTAAAATAACTCAGTGAGTTTACCTCTTCATCAGGCAAGTATGTGCTAAGGACCCAGCATGTGCTAGAAACTGTGTCAGGGGCTGAAGGCCCATGGAGAATAGAGAGGGTTTTACCCAAAGGCTTACAATCTCTTTCCTAGGAGAGCCAGATGTGTGGACAGATAGTTAGGGCATTGTGAGGAGTCCCCAAAGTGACCACCTGCTACCTGGTTCAGAACCAGAGACATTTAATGCTGCCTAGGCTGATCAAACCATTAAGGAAGTGTAGAAATTCATGAGGTGAACAACAGGCACAGGCACAATATGTACAAAGGCACTGGGGTGGGCAAGTCACACTGTGTATGGAACTTCAGGGTGGTTAGGTATGGCGACCTGCAGCATATGCATATGGCTAGACGCCAGATAGGACCAGAAGACCTGGCAGGAGCCAGATCATTTAGGGTCATTGTGTCCCACACTACCAAGTTTCAGTTTTGCTTTAGCTGCTAAGAGTAGTCCTTGGAAGCTTTTAACAGAGGAGTGGGGTAAGAATGGGGGGTTGGTGATAAAATTCGCTTGTGTTTCATATATGTCTGGATGAGGCTTGAAGAAAGGTCCAGGAGGGCGACAAACTATGGGTCTGTTGAAATGGCACAGGTGGGAAGTAATGTTAATGCCTCATGGTAAGACTTCTGCTTTATTCATATTTATATTCTCAGTGCTCGTTGCCCTTATAGGGCATGCGGTAGAGATGTCTGCTTAGGCAATTTGGTCTTCTGGGCAAGCAATCCAAAATGTGGGCATCATCAGCTAATAGGCTCAGTTGAACATGACAGGATTGGATGAACAAGACATAATTGGATGTAATTACCCAGGGAGCACGTACGTAAAGAATGAAGTGTGAAATGGGTCAAAAAATTGTGGAGAATAACTGGGGTGTGTTCATGGTATACCCAGGGCACGTCTTGGTCATTGTACCTTTCTTTTTCCACTCTAGTTACATGTTGATCTTTTTTAGTAGCTCAACAGTGAGGGCAAGGACTATGTCTTCTTTACAGTGTCATTGCCGCTGTTCATGGTTTAAGTCCTGTGTTCGGAAGTAAGCACCCAAGGAGAGTGTTTATAGAGAGACTTGAGGTGGATCAGAGCTAAACGTCCTTGCACAGTTCCAGAAAGCACCACTCATATTCAGAGTAGTTGTGTCCACGGTGAATAGTGCCTTCTGGAGTTGTGCTTCAGCTGTCCCTGCCTAACTTGTCCCTGGAGCTGTCGTGGTGCCCAAGACATGGTAAGAGTTCAGTAGTGTTTGTTGAGTAAATGAATAAGTGACACAACATCAAATGAGTGATCAGAGGAAGGAGGATCTAGCAAAAGAAAGTATGAAGCATGGGTCCGTAGGGAAGAGGGATAAACAGGGGAGACTCCTGTCATGGAAATTCAAGGGAGAAAGAGTTTCAATAATGAGAGAGTGCCAAATGCTATAGAGGGGTCAATTAATTACGGATGGCAGAGTACCCCTGGCAATTAGGAGTCATTGGTGACTGTGTCTAAAACAGCTTGAGAGTAGGTAGGGGAGGCAGGAGGAAAATTCCATTCCATTGAGGTGGGAGAAAGGGATGAGGAGACAGTGTAGACGGATCCTTAAGAAGCTGGGTTTGTGAAGGGAGGAAAGTGTTGGGGACACCTGGAAGGGTGGTGGCAAGGCTGAAGGGGGGTTGCTTCCCTTGTCTTCTCCTCCCTTCTTCCCTCTCTCACATTTCTCCTTCCTGCTTTCAAGATGAGAGACACTTGAGTAAATGTATGGGCTAAAGAGGATCCAGTATAAAAGTCTAGGTTCAAAATATAGCCTCTGGAAGAGGGGATACTAACCTGAGAAATTAAATATAAAAGGGCATGTCTTTCTTTGTCAAAGGAACAAAAGGGCTTAAGGGTGTGTGGGGATAGGGATGAACTGGAGGAATAAGCTGAAGGCGAAAGACGGAGTAAAAGCAACCCAGCCACATTTTCTCTATAAAATAGTAACTTAGCGTTTTTTGGTCACTTTAGATGTTCTTCACATGTGTTAACTCTCTGACTTCTTGTAACAATCATGTGAGGAAGGAATTGTTATCCTAATTTTAAAACAAGACAATTGGAGCCCCGAGGGGTTAGGCCTCTTGCTGAGGTTGTACAGCTGCTAAGAGACAGAACCAGGATGCCTTTAAAACTGTCCACCATCCTGCTGAGGGTACACGGAGTGCTCAAGATTTTGAATACCCATGGTGCAGATGGAGCAGGTACCAATATTGTTGCTGAGTCACTGTGAGCACTTAGTTTGTGTTAGAAATCACAATGGTGCCGTTAATCCGCAAGGTGGAGAGATTTCCTCTAGCAGAACTTGCCTTACCAGTTATAGGAAGGGAAAGGTTTGGATTGATTGATTCAAAGTTGGGGATTGGTGGCTTGGAAAGCGTGGGGGTGTCAGAAAGACAGCAGTTGACATAATGGAGAATGAATTCTAGCCTCTAAGGAGTGGGACAAGCTGAGGAAATGGGAGAAAATGGAGAAGCTGGGACCTGGGGGCTCAAGGAGGTTGGAAACCAGATGCAGTAGGAGTTAGGAAACTGCGATGGATGGAAGATTGGAGTTAGGGAGGACTCCCGACATCTCACAACAACTGTAGATTTCAGAAGTGAGCATTAGCACAGGTGATGATCGATTGATGATGTGGCTTTAGGAGTACATGGCTAAACTGAATGGAGGTGAATCTTAAGGGTCATGATGAGCTCAAGGTTGAGGCTGAGATCGGCAGAGATGTTGGGGAGATGTTGACCAGATCTTTTTCTCTTGTTGGAGGATGGTGCCCCCTCGTCCTGTGGACTGATCTGAACTTTAGAACGCTGTAAGACAAGTATGTTACAGATCTAGGGAAAGATACAAAAGGTTGGCTGATAACTGACATGCAATAAATATCACTTGATCTCAATAGAACATTGTCAAAAAACAGTTGAATACCTTCTATTTTGCACTATAGTTTTTGAAAAAATAACTAGGAAGTATCGGTTGGCAAAACAACACATTTCAGAAGTAACCTTGGCTGTTTTAGCCGATCGTCATTATCACCCTGCAAAGAAAGGACTGTGTGCTCTGATGAAGCCTCCTCTTCCTCTTCCTTCTCCCTCCTCCTTTTCTCTGGTAATGTGCAATACAGCACTCTGTGGGCAGAGAAGCAACTGGGGATCATCAGGCTTCCAGCTGTTGAGCTTTGTTGTGATTTGTGGGGGTGGGGGTCATGGGAGAGGGGCCAGAAACTTGAGTGGGACTCAGTGTGGTGTCTTTGCTTCTATAGTTAGCCATGTGATGGGAACCAGCAATATGCATTCCCTTTGTACAGCTGTGCATACCACGGTCTGCTTTTCTCCTCTGCCCCTTCAGGATTTCAGGAAGTTAAAATTAGATCTGATATAAGCTTAGAATACCCACATGTGAAGATCTTGAGCTACCGCACAGGGGTCAGACTACGTGTGCTGGGCCCGATGTGTAAAGGGCATGTGTAGATAATGTATCAGGTGGGCTGTTCTGGGGTATGAGGAACAGAAACTCCAACCTGGCCTGGCTTCACTGGAAAGGGAAAGGATTTCTTTGTGTAGCAAAAAGTCCAGAAGCAGAAATCTGGGCTCTGACTTTATTTCTCTGTGATTCTCTTGCCTCTGCCCCTTGCCATGGTCCTCAGATGGCTAGAGCTGTTTGAAGGGTCATATGGAAAGGGAGAAGCTGCATCTTTCATGTCTGCTCAATAGTAAGGAAGTCTTTTGGGAGTTTTTCAGAAAGATTTCTTCAGAATCTTTCTGAAAAACTCCCAAAAGACTTCCTTGTCACTGGCAAAGTTTGGGTCACTGCCCTTTCCTTAAATCAGTCCATGACTGGCGGTGGAACAGGATTGCTATAATTCTTGATTAACCACTTGGGGATGGACTGGATGTTGGGAATCTCGTCCATGATAGAGAGAAGGCTTGAGGCCATTATTGAAACATTCCAGCCTCCTCAAGGGGAAGGGCCCTTGGATGGCCGGCAAGTCCCCACTTCAACATTTGCTGGCAGTAAGGACTTGGACAAATTACCAACTTCTGTGAGCTTCTATTTTCTCTTACAGGATCACTGTGGGAGTTGAAAACCCTTTACGTAAACTTTAAGGAGCTGTGCAAATACTAATTTTTCATTTAGTAATAATGATGATAATAACAGTTTCATTTACTGAGCACGTACATGTTCCAGACACTGGCTGTAGGCTTTAATGCATTTTCTTTTTTACTCACTAAACACAGATTGAGCCATTGTCACACTCACGGCATTCTCCTAAGTGCTTTATTTCTGATCTGTTAAGCTGAGATCTGGAACAGTAAGGCTAGGGACAGAGAAGGGGTGGCCTGTGCTCAGTTTCACGTGCGGATTTCAGTTTTTCGGCCTGTGTGACTGAGAAGTGGCAGCTGGCTTGTGGCACCTCTGACAATTGCTCTATTATCTGCCGCTGGTGGTCTTCACTAACTAGTCCAGGGCTCGCTGCACCGGGGACTTGCCGCACAAAGGTGTGCATGTGCTCGATGCTCTTCTTTTATGAGCATTTGCATGTTTATGCTTTTGAAATAGAGGGATTCACAAGTGTTCATTAGGTGCTTGTCTGTGCTGTCTCACCTGAGCCTCCTGAAGAGGAATTTGTGTTTGTACTGAGGCTTAGTGGTCATGAGATCCATCAGGTAATGAAGTCTGTAGGTGGTGGGGCATCGGTTTTTGATGTTGCAAATTGCCCTGCTGTGAACATCATTGGGAAGTGAACTTTTTCCATATTTTGGTTTTATGTCCTTCAAATAGTTTTCCTGAAGGAGAATCTAGGTCAGAGGGTTTGAAACTTTTTATACAGATTGCCTGATTGGTTCATGGAAGGTTTTTGAATGGTGAAAATGGCACACTTGTAGTGTTTTATTCTTTTAATGTTTATTTATTTTTGAGAGAGAGAGAGAGAGAGAGAGAGAGAATGTGAGCAAGTTGAGGATGGGCAGAGAGAGAGGGGGACAGAGAATCCAACTCTGAGAACAGAAAGGGGACAGAGACTCTGCACTGACAACAGCGAGCCTGATGCAGGGCCCAAACTCACAAACCCATGAGATCATGACCTGAGCCAAAGTGAGATGCTTAATGGACGGAGCCACCCAGGCACCTGGCACACCTGTCATGTTACTTGGGGATCATGTGTTTTCTTATTCTACGCTGTTGTATATGCCTGGGATCATAAAACATTTCCAGAAAACCTGAAGTCCAGCCGAGGTCAATTCCTCCCCATTGGTTCCTAACGTCCTGGGGAGAAACTAAACTTATCCATCTTGATTCATCCTTTCCTTAGTGTGTGAGCTGCTGCTCTGGAGGCTCCTTGATCTGCATGCACATAGACTCCCCGAAGGGCTATCTTTGATACACATCTGCTTTTTATTCGTAGTTCTGGCCCTCATGCTGGGAGCTCTGCTATAGTCTTAGACAATATGTGAGCAAATTGATGGGGAAATTGAAGTGAGATATACTGTATTTTATTTTATTTATTTATTTTTTTGCTGACGCAGTATGAACCTGGAATATCTGTTTTGGTGTTGTGGTGTAAGTAGACAGGCTTTCATTCATATGACGTGACTTCCCATGTAATCCTCTCAACAGTTCCTAAAATACATTTCTCCCCAACTCTTCCTACCCGACCAGATCTGTTGATGAGTGAAGCTATGCAGCCAATGGAAAGTCAGGAGAAGAAACTGCCGCTATTCTTAAATAGATTTCTTAAAAATCATAATTGCAACCATAGCATATACAACACAAGTTTGTTTGTATTTTGTCCTTTGTACATTTCCTCAGCTAGTTTTTAACACTAGTATGTTGAGTGAGATCATAGGAAAAAACAAAAGGATGGGACCTTGCAGGGGACCGTCAACTGAGCACACAATGTAACCAGCACTGGAGGGGACACAGAGAGTGCTGTGGCAGCAACTAAGTGGTCTGGGGGAGGGCCCAGGACAACCCTATGTAGCAAGTAGGACATGGAGCCCCAGGAGGCCACTCCTGCCTGGTTGGTTACATAGCAAGTCAGTGGGAAAGCATGGATTTCAACCCAGGTCTTTCTACATTCAAATGGCACCTTCTTTATTTGCTTGTTTTGTTTTCTTTTTCCAGATTTGAATTTTCAAAATTACCTCTAAAATAATTCAGACTTCACAGAAGGGAACAAAAGGGCATACTGCTTCCCCTACCTATCTCTCATATCTGAGGTGTATGTTATTTTTGTTATTTAATTTTACTTCTTGCATATTAACATACAGAGTTATCTTAGTTTCCGGTGTACAGTATAGTGATTCAACACTTCCACACATCGCCAGTGTTCACCACGACTGGAGCACTCCTTAATCCCCACCACCTGTTTCACGCATCCCTCCAGCCCCCCTCACCTCCCCTCTGGCAACCATCAGTCTGTTCTCTATAGTTAAGAATCTGTTTCTTGCGGTGTCTGAGCGGCTTAGTGGGTTAGGGGTTAAGCGTCTGACTCCAGGTCACAGGTCATGATCTCACAGTTTGTGGGTTTGAGCCTCACATCTGTGCTGATGGCTCAGAGCCCCGGTCCTGCATCAGATTCTATGTCTCGCACTCTCTCTGCTCCTCTGCTGCTCACGCTCTGTCTGTCTGTCTCTCTCAAAAATAAATAAAAATTTTTAAAAAAGCATCTGTTTCTTGGCTTGTCTCTTACCCTTTTTCCTCCTTGTTCATTTGTTTCTTAAATTTTACATGTGAGTGAATCAGGTTTATGTTTTATATATCTAATCTCCCCCTACCACTAATAAGACTCAAGAAGCTATTTTGGTTTTGAGTTTTTAAAAAATGGGGGCATCTGAGTGGCTCAGTCGGTTAAGCGTCTGACTTCAGCTCAGGTCATGATTTCGCAGTTTGTGAGTTTGAACCCTGAGTTGGGCTCAGTGCTGACAGCTCAGAGCCTGGAGCCTGTTGTTTGGATTCTGTGTCTCCCCCTCTCCCTGCCCCTCCCCAACTCATGCTCTGTCTCTATCTCTCAATAATAAATAAATGTTAAAAGAATTTAAAAAAAATTTTTTTAAAAATGTTTTATTTATTTTTTATACAGAGAGGGACAGAGCATGAGAGGGGGAGGGGCAGAGAGAGAAGGAGACACAGAACTGGAAGCAGGCTCCAGGCTCTGAGCTAACTGTCAGCACAGAGCCTGATGCGGGGCTCGAACCCACGACCGTGAGATCTGACCTGAGCTGAAGTCGGACGCTTAACCGACTGAGCCACCCAGGTGCCCCAAAAGAATTTTTTTTAATGGCCCTTTGAGCGCCTGGGCAGCTCAGTGAGTTGAGTGTCCTACTTCAGCTCTGGTCATGATCTCATGGTTTGTGAATTCGAGCCCCATTGGGCTGCTGTGGGCGCAGAGCCCACTTGGAATCCTCTGTCCTTCTCTATCTCTACCCTCCCCCACTCACACTCTCTCTCTCTAATATAAATAACCATTTAAAAAGTGGCTCTTAAACATTTCAATTTTTCTTGAATTAGGCCTTGACGAGAACTGTTTGCCTATCATGGATTTAGTGGATTCCCAACCCTTATTGGAAATATCAGACTGGCCACAAAAGTCTTGTAACTTGAACAGAAGTGCTACAATTCAAATGGGAAATCACAATGCCACTTTGTTCCTGTGATTTGCCAAGTAATACGATTACTCATTTTCTTCCTGTCCAAGTAGAGTTCAGTTTGGAGAATCTTCTAATAATGAAGACTAGTAGGCGTTGAACTAAATTTCTCCTTCCAGCTTGAGTCAACCAATTTGCCCTAATAAAAATTTGAAGGAGTTCATAATCTTGTAGGAAACAAGGTAGGCATTCACCTTGCCAGGTAAAAACAGGGTACGGAGCAAATAACTCCTGGAAACAAGATCACGGAGAGAACATACATATTCCAAAAGAAATCTTACCAGTTATTTACAGTATCCGTTTGCAAGGAAATGGTTGGTCACGGCAGGGTCTTTGAGAACTCAAGCATGAAGTAACTGAGTCTTGATCTAATAGGGAGGGAGTGGGCTGCCACCAAATTGAGGGAAACATTCTTTCACCATTAGACAGATGCTCAGGTTCTCTTCTTCGTGCCAGGGTTATATCAGCCAACAAGACCGACAGAAATCCCTGCCCTGCTGGAGTTTACATTCTAATTTGTCACTGCCTTGAAAAGCAAATAACTAAGCCAGTTAGAATTCTCTCTAGAGTAAAAGTCAATGACTCAGACAATTGGTATGTTCCTGTAATAAAAGTGCACAGATCCCAGCCTTGTTTGCCTGGAGGCCTTTTTCACATAGCTAATGTTTCTGGATATGTGAGATCGCTGGAATCAATAGAAGTCAAGGTAGCTTCTTTTTGGCATTCTGCTTGTTCTGTTGCCTTAATTTGCCAAATAACCATAATTATAAAATACTCTTGGCTCTAGATGGCTGCCCCTGGTCTATTTTGTTCTGGTTTTTGCTGTTGAATTCAAAATAGAGCATTGCGAAAAAGGCCATCTGTCCTTGTACGGATTGTACTAATTGGTGATGCCCTACTGCTGTTTACAACCACCCCAGCTCCCTTGGGGCTCCCCTGCACTGGGAGCTCGCCCCACCCCCAAGCCCACCCACCGGGAGCAGTGTGACTCTGATGAGGTCTCTAGAATAACAAGTCTGAGATCTTGGAACTCGGAAACCATGTGCTTTTTCTTTGAGCTTCTTGTGGGAAAGCAGGGGTAAGGAGCCTCTGTGACTGCTCTTATCTCATTTGTACAGACGGAACTTCTGCCGCGCCTACAAAGGGAGGCAGAATTGATAGTTTGTGAGAGAGAACGCTGGCCACTGCAGGGATTAGAGTCCTCTGTTGTGTTCAGCCTTTAGCGCCTGGGAGACTGTCCTTAGCAAGTTAATGGCTGTTAAGGATGTGAATGGTTGTGGCTCCAATTCCTGTCTCAGGAGCTTCTGGGCATGCGTGCCCGGGCGCTCCTGCTTCCCTTGCATGTGGGGGTGCTGTGCTGAGCACGTAGGCAGTGATTCTGCCACACCAGGGTCTCAGCAGTCCTGAGGTGGGGCATTTTCCACTGGGGGGAGCTGAGAGTCCCGACAGGCCACGTGTATTACAGAAGTGGTCTTGGGTTGTTATAGTGAATATGTGCCCTCAAGTAACCACATCACCCACTGAGATTGCTGCCAACCCCTCATGGGCATCTTTACATCTACACAGTCTAGTGGGCACTATTGGGAGCCCAATGTTTGTGTCTCCCCTTCATATGTTGAAGCCCCAACCCACAACGGAGTGGTTTTAGAAGGTGGGGCCTTTGAGGTGTTAAGTTTAAGTGAAGTCGTGAAGGTGGAGCCCCATGATGGCATTAGTGTCCTTAGGAGAAGAGGAAGAGAGAGGCAGGCTGAGGAGAGGCCGTGTGAGAGCACAGCCAGAAGTCAGCCCACTGCCAATGGGGCGGAGAGCCCTCACCAGAGCCCGCCACGCTGGCGCCCTGCTCTCGGACTTCCTCCTGCTGAACTGTGCTGTTCTGTTATAACAGCCCGAGTGGCCTAGGGCAGGCTCAGTGCCTCTTAGAGTTTTGCCTGCTCTGTCAGTAGGGTTGATAATGCTGTTCCTTTCTTCTTTGACCTCTGACCCCCTGCTCTTCTGGATTTATCTTCACCCTTCTTAGTTTCCTTGCAACCCCCACTTCTCCTGACCCTTTCTGAAAGACTGAAATTCCTCACAGTCCTACTCTCTCTTCTCTTCCACCTACAGTCAGGACACCTCATTCCTCCAACTGAGGCCAGCATAAAGGCCTCACTTGTGAGTTTACCAGAAATTCGAATCTTAGGCTCCACCTCAGGCCTGCTGAATCTGAATCTGCCTTTAACAGGAGACACTTACAGAAGTCTGAAGGGCCTACTCTTTAACGTCTCAGTGACCAAGGGTGTGGTCCAGCACCGGTGTTCATGTGGACACTAGACCTCTCCCCTGTCCTTGGACGGTCCCACAGGGATAGCAAACATTGCCTGTCTAGCATTTTTATCTTTTTCCAAATAAGCTCTTCTTCCCTTGGGCAACCAATAAAATATAGGGACTCTTGAGAAACTTAAAAAAATTTTTTTAATGTTTTAATTATTTTTGAGAGAGAAGAATGCGAGTGGGGGAAGGACAGCGAGATATATAGCAGATCTGAAGTGGCTATGCACAGAGAGCAGCAAGCCTGATGCAGGGCTTGAACTCACAAACTGCGAGATCATGACCTGAGCTGACGTCAGACGTTCAACTGACTGAGCCACCCAGGCACCCCTCTTCAGAAACTTTTACTTTAGAACTTTCATTTAACCTCATACTCCTGGTTAAATGGTTTCTTTGGGATTAAGAGGGCTAATAGGCAGTATGCTCTGCTCTGGCTGGCCCTTTGTTCTGTTGGCCCCTCCTCTGAGTGATCGGTCCAGCTGACAGCCTTTGCTAAATATTTTGAGTATTGCCCCTGGTAGAATGTTCAGTTAGTACCTTGTCTTTTTCCCTCTGTAATAAATTTGAAAGTGCACAGTTACTTAAAAAATATTTTAAATCACTATTATTCATTATATTTGTTATTGTTAACTATATTAAAGGTACTAGTACTTAATAAATATTTTTAATGATGAGTAAATAGGAAGTTCTATGAGCAAAGTGCAAGATTTTCAGCTTCCTACAGTAACCCAAAGGAAGGTGCACTGGGAATGTAGTGTGATCTGATATGTCACATGATTGAATCATACAGCATCTTTTTGGGAGTCAAAAGTCCAAGGCAATGCAGTTGCCCAACAACAGAGGATTGGTGACATTGTTGATAGTACATTTACACAGATATGTTGTGGTCATTACAATGACCAAAGTACATTTATTAACATTCATGGTGTCAAGCTAAATGAAAAGAAGGAAGTACAGATAAATGATTACAGTTTTGGATTTTTGGATTTTTTTTTTAGAGAGAGAGCAAGAGCATAAGTGGGGGAAATGTGCAGAGGGGAACAAAGAGAGAGAAAGAGAGAGAATCCTAAGCAGTCTCCACACTGTCAACACAGAGCCCCATGCAAGGCTTGATCCCATAACCCTGGGATCATGACCTGAGCAGAAATCAAGAGTCAACCAACTGAGCCACTCAGGCATCCCAGTTTTGGATTTTTTTTGAGTGTGGTGAAATATATATAATGTATAGCTTCCATTTTAACCATTTTAAGAGTACAATGACTAATTAAGCACATTCATATTATTAAACAACTGTCACCACCATGGATGTGCAGAACGTTTTTTTTATAACTTCAAACTGAAATTCCATACCCATTAAATAATAACTTCGCATTCTTTGTCTATCCAGCCCCTGGCAACCACTTTCTGTTTCTATGAATTTGACTATTCTAAGTACATCACGTAAGTGGAATCATATAATATTTGTCCCTTTGTGACTGGCTTATTTCCCTTAGCATAATGTCGTCAAGGTTCATCCATGTTGTAACGTGTCAGAACCTCCTTTTAAAGGAGTTATATTCATGTTCCCCATTTTGTTCATCTGTTCATCTGGACACTTGAGTTGCTTCTACCTCTTGGCTCTTAGGAACAATGCCGCTGTGAATATGGCTGACAAATATCTGTTTGAGTCCCTGCTTTCACTTCTTTTGGGTGTATACCCAGCAGTGGAACTGGTCAGTCCTATGTTAATTCTATTTTTAGTTTTTGGATAACCATCATATGGTTTTCCAACAGAAGCTACACCATTTTGCATTCCCGCCAGAGTGCACAAGGCTTGCAATTTCTCTGAGTCCTTGCTAGCACGTCATATTTTCCGGTTTTGTTTTTGTTTTTTATAGTAGCTATTGTAATGGACATGAAGTCTCAGTCTTGCTTTTAAAAAGATGTATTGACATGCATATATAATACAGAAAAACATTTCTCCAAAGGATTTACTCCAAATAAAAATGGTGTCAGGATGTAGATGATTTTTATTATTGTCCTTTTGCTCTATTCCCTCCTTTTGCTGCATTAAGGATGTATAATATGTATAATTAAAAATGCCTGAAACTCAGAGTCAAGGTATA
Source organism: Suricata suricatta (assembly GCF_006229205.1). Taxonomy (NCBI): domain Eukaryota; kingdom Metazoa; phylum Chordata; class Mammalia; order Carnivora; family Herpestidae; genus Suricata; species Suricata suricatta. The sequence continues at coordinate 150,576,505 of NC_043701.1, read as the reverse complement.
TCCATTCAGATGTTGGCAGTAACTCCTGTTTGTCTCTGCCTGTGCAGCCGTCACGTGGGTCCTCATACTTTTGAACTTGATGCTGCCCCTGTCATGTTGCCACTCTTCACGTTGAGGCCATCCACGAATGCTCCAGTGCCTGGGGCCCGGGCGCTGCTCATTCCTCTGCCCAGTGAAGCAGAACCAGGCTTTCTTGGCATCGGATGAGATGAAGGAAACTATTGTAACCAGGTCTCAGCCCATGGCTTTCTGGTGCCCTAGGCCACCTTCCTTCCCCATTTGGATTTTTAGCATGAAGAAATCTCATTTTTGGGGTGTGTTTATTCAGCAAGGTATTGACTGGTCATCTTAGCTGATTACAAATGGAAGGGAAAGTAACTTTCTTCCTCTTCCATGAATTATATATTCTGTAACTTTCCAATGAATTTCAAGGCTCTTTCATCACAAGACTGTGTCGGCTTAAAAAGCAGTATGGATTGCTTATGTAGCAGTTCAGAAATCAGAAAGAACTGAAAGAAACCCTTTCATGGAGCAAACTACTACTGTCCAGTTCACAATGATATTAATTTATAATTTTATTTTATTTTATTTTGCTTACTATATTGGATGATGTGGAGGCTGAAAGGATGGCTTTTCTGCTTATTTTTTAGGGATGGAGAGGGAGCTGGGGATGGGTGATGAGGAGAGACTTCAGTTAAAGCTCTCTGCACTTGTAATTGGGTGTTTTAATCAATCACCAATGACCTTTTGTGGGGACCTTCTTTTGGTTGTTTTGCTTTGACACGATGACTCTGGCTGCCGAGTTTGAGAGCTCAGATTTTGAAGCGAAGTCCAAGAGACTATTGGAACAGTCCAAACTTGAGCTATTAGCACTTGCGCTGATTTTGTGTAGATACGAGACAGACAGGTGAGATCCGGTAACTGAGCTTGGGGCCTCATAGAGATGTGAGGAGTGGAAGCTGAGGACGAACTGTGGGTCAGGGAGGCACGAGCAATTCCACGTCGTCATCCCGTTACATCAGGATAAGGCATCGCTGCTGCTTTTATCTCAACGTTACTTCCCTGTGCTCCAATTTCTCATGGACCTCTCAAAAGAGAAGCTGTTGATAACTTTGGGTTTGGCTTCCTGCCACCTTCTTCTCTCACTTCCTGCTTCCTCCATGCCTGCCTTTCCTTTCTGTCACCATAGCCCCAGCCGGATGCAGGCCTTGGTGGCCCAGGTCGTATGGATGCAACTTCAGACTCCACTGTAAACTCTATGCCTGCCCACAAACTGACTGTGGGCTCATCTCCGGTTACTCTGGGCACACTCACCCTGGACCCAGCTGGCCCTGTGGTCTTTTTCAGGTCACTGCCTCTGACTCACCTGCTTGTTCTCTTCTTTCTCTAGGCACATCTAGAGTCCATGCACTCCAGCACCCGCTGCACCCTCCTGCCTCTCTCTCCCTACAGTGTGCAACCACCTCATTTAAAAATCTTTTTTAAATTAAACAAGGCCATGTTTACATATTGAGGCTAACCAAGGACCTCCCACTTACGTAAGACATTTTTCACATAAAAAGAAAGTAACGAGAAAAAAGGCAAGAAGCTGGTTATATGAGAAATAAGTCATTTTGATATATTTGTCATTTAATAACGTTTATTATGCCAAGAGACAGTTGCCTTGTGCTTTTTAAAGCCTGTTGTTTAATGATGTGGGGCTGCTTTTGAGAACGTTCGCTGGAGAGAAATGAACTGAGTGCTTGTCTGTCATTGAGAAGGTACAAATAGGAACCCCCTGACCATAACCTCAGATAGTAATTTTGATTGTGGGTAGAACACGTGTTTCCTATGGCTCCGGGCACTGTTGCTTCTCATTTTTTTAGTTTTTGCTGAAGAGTTAAAAGAGAGACGACTGCTGTCTTCTTTGGACAGATGGAGGCCTAATGGACATGCAGTCGGGGAATTCCTGATCCTTTGCCAATTAATATTCATAAGTGTTGTGTTGGTCTCAATCTGTGGCAACCCATGTGATTTGGCAGCTGGGAACTTCAGTGCACACTCCTTATGGAATGGGTATTGACTTTATCGATGCCCAGCAGATGCATAGCCAAGATGAGTGATGCTTATTTGCTTTTGTAATCTCAAAGGTGCAAGGCACTTGACACATTTTTGATAGCCCTCCAGAGTGTGGATCCAGAATATTGCAAGCCTCTGGATAACACTGAATTCTCGGGAGCATTGCCTACCCGCTGGTGAACGCTTGCAGGATGCAGTTCTCCGTTGCACCAGGAATATTTGGGTGGGCTTCTCTCCTGCCTGAATCCCGGCATCAGATGGAGGTTGTGCAGGCTGTGTACTGCCTCTGCTCCTCTTGTAAGCCGTGTGAGTCTGTGAGTAGCCAGCCGACATCACTGAAATGGAAAGCAATGCAGTAAGGATCAAATTATCTTCTATTTATGAGGCAACGAATCTTTCATTTTCTATAAATATTTGTTGGGGGTTTGCTGTATGTTAGGCTTGTTCTAGGTGCTGTGAATCCCACAGCATTTAGATAAGATAGGCAAGATTTGCTCCCTCATGGGGCTTACAGTTTTGCAGTGAAAACAAACAGGAAACAATTAAATTAAGAATAAGACAACTTCAAATACTGGTAGCTATATGAAAATGAAAAAGCCTAATTAGTAGAGAGTTACTAGGGGTTGGGGGGACAGGGAACGTCGTAAATTATTATGGTGGGGAGGGGCTATCTTAGAGGCATTTGACTTGAGATCTGAATGACAAGAAGGAGCTATCTGTGTGAAGATGTGGCATGAGGGGGCTTTCTAGGCGTGAAGGAGTAAGTGCAAAGGCCATGAGGCAGAAATGAATTTGGCAAGTTCAGAGAACAGACAGAAGGCACAGGATACTGCTCCTCCATAGCTGAGTGGAAGAGTAGTAGAAGGTGATATTTGAAGATTGAAAAGGGTCAGATCATTCAAGGCCTTATGTTATAAGGATGCTAGCACATATTCTCAGGGTAAGGGAGAGACCATTAGAGAGTTTTAAGCAGGGTCTGATAAATAGTGCTGCTTTCTAGCTGACTTTACAGTTGAAGTCCATAGTCTTTCCTTTTTATATCCTGACTTTTTACTATGTAATGTTCCAGATGTTTTATAAATATATTAAATAGATTTTATTAAAAAGAGATAGATCATGCATAGTTTTACAAGTTAATTCATCCATATCTGTATATCTGGAACAACTTCCCTGGCTGGTAATTACATATTACAGCCCGTTGTATATGCAAGAGAGATCATAGCCAATGTCATTAACCTCAATCAACTGAACTAGTAAATGTTACCGTCTTTATTTTCTCTGGTTATAAAAGTAATATTTGTTTCTTCTTTTTGTTTGTTTTTGTTCTTATATTTTTAAGTAGTCCAGAATTAGATAAAATAAAAATTGTACCTATTCCTAACCTTATTTTATGTAGTCTGAATGCCCACATTTACAATTTGGAGGGAATAAATACATCATTAACATACATACCTAAAATATGGTTTTGACCTCAGTAAGAAAATTTTAGTTTATATATTATTGAAAGGGTCTTTTTTAATTAAGAGAGACATACTTTTAATGAAATCATTCTGGGTTTTCCTTTTCTTTCTGATGTCTATACCCTTCTAATTCTTTTTTTTTAATTAAAAATCTTTTAAAATTTTTTTTTTTTTTTTGAGAGAGAGAGACAGAGAGACAGAGACAGACCAGGGGAGGGATAGCGAGAGAGAGGGAGACACAGAAACTGAAGCAGGCTTCAGGCCCTGAGCTGTCAGCACAGAGCCTAATTCAGGGCTTGAACTCAGAGTGTGAGATCATGACCTGAGCTGAAGTTGGACACTTAACAGACTGAACCACCCAGGTGCCCCCTATACCCTTCTAACTCTTAAATTTGCACACAGACTAGCAATAGCATGTAGTAGGATATATGCTAGATTAGGAGTCAGGAGATCTGAATTTAGCTCCACTCTGCCTTTAATGAACTGTGTGTGCATAGGGAGACTGGGCTCCCACTGCCCCAGGCTGGTGCTCTTTCCCCTGCACCATGTGGAATTCTCTCCCTGGGCTTTTGCCAGGAGCCCCTGCTGCCCCAGTGTGCTTTCTGAAGTTGAAAAGACCTGGCCTTTGAGTTTTCAGAAAGTTGATACCAACAACGCAATATACAATAGTTTGATTTAAGAATAATACACATTTCTTACTGGTATAAAGAGTACATGCTCCTCTGAATTTCTTTGTTTCTACCTGTACTCTTTTTTTTTAATTTTTTAAATGTCTTATTTATTTTTGATACAGAGAGAGACAGAGCATGAGAGGGGGAGGGGCAGAGAGAGAAGGAGACACAGAACTGGAAGCAGGCTCCAGGCTCTGAGCTAGCTGTCAGCACAGAGCCTGACGCGGGGCTTGAACCCACGAATGTGAGATCTGACCTGAGCTGAAGTCAGAGGCTTAACCAACTGAGCCACCCAGGCGCCCCTCTACCTGTACTCTTTAAGAATATGTAAATAAAACTGAAGAGGCTTGATCCCCAAGGAGAATGTGTTTGTCAATGTGGCACATGACCAGCTAGATGGATTCTGAGTAGACACAACATATGTGTACACTAGTCCCCCCCACCTTATCCTTGGGTATACGTTTTAAGATCCACAGAGGATGCCTGAAACCAGAGGTAGTACTGAACCCTGTTTATACTGGCTTTTCCTAAGCATGCATACCTGTGATAAAGCTTAATTTATGAGTTAGGCAAAGTAAGAAGATTAACAGCAATAATTATAAAATATATCCATTATAATACTATACTGTAATAGAAGTTTCATGAATGTGGCCCTTCTTCTCTCTCACTCAAAATATCATACGCACTGTGCTCACCATCTCCTTGTGATGGTATGAGATGATAAAATGCCTACGTGCTGAGAAGCAAGGGGAGTGATGTAAGCATTGTCTTCTTAAGGCTTAGCTGTTTTGCCTTTCATATTTTAGTTGCATAATATACCTGAAGTTGATGTTTGTGAATATTGTGAGATGGGGGGCTGTGGGGTTTTTTGATAATGTTTTTGCACACTCATATGTGGAGTATGTTTTTGTAGTGTTTTTCATAATCTATTTTCACCGTTTCAGGGACACCTATTATGAATGTTGGATCTCCTGAACTAATCCAGTAATTTTCTTATTTCTTCTCTCTAGTATTCTATATTTTTGTCTTTTTGTCTACTTTTTGGGTAGATGAAGCTTTACCTTCCAGTTCTTCTATTAAATTCTAAATTTCTTTTTTAAATTTTTTAATGTTTGTTTTTGTTTATGTTATTATTTTGAGAGAGAGAGAGCGTGAGCAGGGGAGGGGCAGAGAGAGGGAGACACGGAATCCAAAGCAGGCTCCAAGCTGTCAGCACAGAGCCCTATGTGGGGCTTGAACTCATGAACTGCAAGATCACGACCTGAGCTGAAGGTTTAGAAGGCTGGCTGCTAGTCAGATGGGACCAGGGTGGTTCACCATTTAGCATGATTTCTATTTAATCCCCTTGTGTTCTTGTGGTGCGTCACCTCCCCACTCTATTCTCCTGTAATCTGCTATTCCCAGTAACACAGTGTACAGTGTATCCCCAGAGTAAAATCTAGTTTTCTTTCAGGGAAGAGAAGGCTAATTGTCTACGGGGCAATAACTTTTAAAGACTTTCCATTAATCCTCCTATTTTTAACCCCATCCCATTCTCGCTGCCTTTAGAAATCGTCTGTTCCCTCATGCCTGACACTTTCTGAGATTTTGCAGTTGGCTTACTTTTTATCGCATTCCTTTTTATTGCATTGTTGGGTTACACTTCAGTTCTCTGTGTTGCTATGTTCTATGCCATCTGCTGGGTCACTTCTAGCTTCCCAGAGGTGGTTTACCTCTTTTACCTGCTGTTCCCTTTTCTCCTGTTCCATTTATCTTTGTGGCTTCTTCCTTTTTTAATTTCTTGACTATCAGTGGTGTTTTAGGAGAGAGCAGATACAAACATGAGTTTTCAACCTGCTGTATTCAATCAGAAGTTGAATGTACCATAATTCTCTGCTAATGTAAACTTATTCCATTGTGTTTGCAGTTATAAATAATGCTGACGTGCCCTTATACAAACATATCTGGGCACATGGGGGAGCATTTCTCTATGACATTACAAAATGTAGATGCGTTGGGACTAAGTTAAGCTTGTTTAAAGTTTTGACAGATACTGCCTAATATGACAAAAAATGGAATCAACAAATATTCCTATCAACAGTGTGAGACAGGACACATGTTTTTATTCATGAACTAGCCATATGTCCTCCTTGATCCTTGACTGACAGATTTCTCTGTTGGATTGAAAACATTCTATGTAATAATTTTGGCAGATTTTCATATTAGAGAACTGAAAATTGAATACTAAACATTACTGTATTATAGTTCTTCAAGAAGAAAAAAATGATACCACGTGGGTGATTAAATTACCAACAGGAACGGAACCAGTACGATTACTTGGATTTTCTTTATTTCTACTCTATTCTTGTGCCTCATAGTCCTTCAGTTTCATAAGCTTCCAGAACTTTAAGCATTAAAAGAACTGGTGATTGATTTGGTAACAGTCTGCTTTCACAAAATTGCTTTAGTGAGCATCCTTCATCTATCTGTCTGCTTTGTGCTACAAACTCATTCTCCTGGTCCTTCTGCTTCTGACATGACTGCTGGCCTATCTGATTCCATGAGTGTTTGTGCAAAAAGAGATAAAAATGAACTTAGGCTATAGAACACTGGTCGTATAAGTATGTGGGATGAAGAACCAGCTGAGGGTTGGAAAGGGCCACAGACAGTGAGTCTGATTGCTTTGGGTTTGCATCAGCCACAGATTACTGCATGATCTTGGAAAATCATGTAGGCTCTGAGCCATATTTATTAAGACAAGAATAACAATGTTGCAAAAACTGGTTAGGATTTTTGGTTGCAGTGAAAGAAATCAAATTTAACACGACTAAAACCGAAACAAAGATTCATTTATTTACTTAATAGAGAACCCCAGGTATAGAATTTAGACATTACTGAATTCAATGTTTACACAATTTCAGAAATACATTATTTCTCTACCTCTTGCTCCTTCTCTTTCCTGGGTTGGCTTCATTTTTAGGTGGGGGGGGTCTCTCAAAGTGGAGATGAAAATGGCTACCAGGGGCACCTGGGCAGCTCATCCGGTTGGGCATTTGACTCTTGGTTTTGGTTCAGGTCATGGTCTTACGGTTTCGTGGGTTCAAGTTCCTCGTCAGGTTCTGTGCTGACAGTGCAGAGCCTGCTTGAGCTTTGCTCTTTCTCTCTGCCCCTCCCTAGCTTGTGCTCTCTCTGTCTCTTAAAACAAATAAATGAACTTAAACAAAACAAAATAAAATAAAAAATGACTACCAGCAGCTCTCTATATCCACTCTGGGACTTGGGAAGCCCATGCGAAGAAAGCACTGTTTCCCAGCTGTTTCAGCAAATGTCCCACAGCTGAGTCTTACTGCTCTAGCTTGGCTCATACATGCCTGGATCAATCAGTGTCTCCAACTGGCCAGGCCTCCCCAGGAGCATGTAGGTTCCCAAGGCACATGAACTGGGAATGGGTAAGACGCCCAAGGAGGGCTGCTGCGGCTGCCTCGAGGGAAGAACACGATGCTGGGCAGAAGGGAAACAAGAGCTGACCATTACCCTTCCCTGTAACCCCCTTGGCCCCTGGTTCTCCGACAATTATGGACCTTTGCTGTTAGAGAACCATCTCCCATCAGGAGGTCCTCCTGGGCAGAAGTGTAGTGGCTCTAGACCGCTCTTTCCTCAGTGGGGTCTGTGCCCGGCCCAGGGGAAGCTCTGCGGTACCTGTTGAATCACCTTGAGGGACAGGGGAGTTCTATCTCCTTCATGCCAGCATCAAACCCATGTATGAGCCACTCTTCAGATTCCCTGGGCCTGGACTCAAATCTCCCTCCTCTGTGTCCTCAAATGCAGAGTCCCAGGTAGTGCCGCTGCCCCCCCCTCCCCCCCCCCACAAGGTTTCACTGACACCTTACTTTTTCTAAGCTTGAGCTGGGGCGGGGTTATCCCCTCATCTCTAAAGAAATTGTCTTTATGGGGCGCCTGGGTGGCTCAGTCGGTTAAGCGTCCGGCTTCAGCTCAGGTCATGATCTCACGGTTCGTGGGTTCGAGCCCCACGTCAGGTTCTGTGCTGACAGCTAGCTCAGAGCCTGGAGCCTGCTACAGAGTCTGTGTCTCCCTCTCTCTCTGACGCTCCCCTATTCCCACTGTCTCTGTCTCTCAAAAATAAATAAAGAACATAAAAAGAATTTTTTTAAAAAAGAAATTGTCTTTAAAATTCCAATTTATTTATTTATTTAGATAGAGGGTGAGCAGGGGAAAGGCAGAGAGAGAGGGAGACAGAATCCCAAGCAGGCTCCGCACTGTCAGTGCAGAGCCCAGTGTGGGGCTTGAATCTTGAATCCATAATCATGAATGAGATCATGACCTGAGCCAAAATCAAGAGTTGGACACTTAACCGACTGAGCCACACGGATGCCCCCACACCCCACCCCACCCCCATTGCCTCAAAATCCTCTTTTTAATTTCTACTCTCAGCTCTTTTGTATTTTCAAAGCTGGATGAGGAGGCCAAGAGTTGTGGGATGAGATTTTTGTGTGGAAATTCCGAAGATACTCATCTGGCCTGTCACAACAGAATTTCACATTTATTTTACCTGCGTGTTTCCGATGAGACTTTAATGTTAACAGACTTGTGGTATGATAAAAAAATTTTTTTGGTCTTTGTCCCTGGCTTCTGGCACAGCACTCCTAAAACTCTTGGAATTTCCTGAGTGATAGGGGAATGTCTTTTGTTATTCATAAAGAGCCACTTCTTAGCACACTGGAGTCTGTGTTAAGGAGGTAACATAGGGCGGGGCACGAGGTAGCCTCGGGATGGAGCTGGTCACCAGCGTGACCACGTGATTCGGACCTTCAGCCACACGCACTGATTTCCTGGGAGCAGCAAGAAGTGGGACTGGAGATTGGGCTCTGAAGTAACTCAAGAGGGAGTTTGGTTTTTGGTTCTTGTTTTTTGTTTTGTGGGGTTTTTGTTGTTGCTGCTGCTCAACCCTTTGAACACAGCCCCTGTGAGCCTTCAGGACTTCTCATGCAGCTCTTTGCGATTCCGAGAGCTTCCAGGTTGGTGAACACATCCACATGAATTCATCTGCCAGGGGGATGGCCCACCCCACCTCCACAGACGGCAGCTCCCGACTTGGGACCCTTCTGGACCTTGCTTTATGTATGTACCTTTTCATCTGTTTCATCTGTATCCTGTATAATAAACCCATATATGTAAGTAAAGTGTTTTCCTGAGCTCTGTAAACTGTTCCAGCAAATTATCAAACCTGAGGAGGGGGGCGTGGGAAGCCGAATTTCTAGCTGGTCAGTCAGGAGTCCAAGTGGCCCAGAACATGAGATGGCGCCTGGAATGGGAGCAGTCTTGTAGAGTAAGCCCTTTAACTTGGGTTGATAGGGTCAGAACTGAATTGTGGACACGCCATTGATGTAGGATGGCTGGAGGATTTAAGAGTCAGAGAATACCATATTACACATAAGCCACCGCAGTCTCTTCAAGGCTTCTGGAATTGCTGGCAGGTTCTGAGATTTGTTGCAAGTCCAGATTCATCAAACCTACTCATCACGATTTCAGAATCTTCAAGCCCATCAACCCTTGATCTATTTCTTTGCATGCTGAAAAAGAGCCCTATGTTTTCATTCCTCTTCCCATGAAGACTCTTTGTTTCTTCAAACACTATAGTCCTCTATCTTGGACCTTTCTGAAATTGTTATATTTTTCTTGATTTTCAAGTGGATGAACATCATGGATGCTGATGTTTGATACAAGGGACTTTATATTTTTAAAGTTTGTTCCTATTTCCCCTTGATGATGACCAGAAGTCTCTCTTGATCACAGAAGCATTTGAACTAATACCTTTAGGGACTAATCAGCAATAAGTTTTACATCTTTTTTTTCCATCATTTCTGAAATAACAAACATTATTAATGTCCACAGATTTAAACACATGTAATACACTATTGACTCAAAAGGAAATATATATCCAAATGATATTATCCTCATAAAAGCAGCCACCTTGGGAATTTTTAAGGTCGGTCTATTGTTCACAATATTTTAGAGCCTCATGTTTTGAAACTACTTAAAACCTCTAGCATATTTTTTTGAATATCCTCCACAGTGGCTATTCACTCCACGAAAGTGACTATGATTTTTGAAACATCAGTGATACGTGTGTGATATTGATGATTCAGTTGAGCAGTACTGTTTCGGTCAAAATAGTATGTCTATAAAATGGTCAGCCTGGTTTCCTTATTTAAATGAAAACAATACCAGGAATAATTGTAAGGCTTTTTTGACAATGATAAGGTCACTAATATCAATATACCAACATTTTGTAGAGCTGACTGTTTAAAGGTAAAAAGTATAATCACTCTTTCTTTCCTCATGAAAGACTCCTTCCATGAGGCTGTAAGCTATCTTGGGCCGACAGGGGTGTGAATCATTTCCTAGTCACTCTCCTGACATGTCAGTTCTCATTTTGACTCTCATCACATCAAAGCTTCTATTTATCCTGATACTGTGCAGAATGACCTCAACCAGACCTTGCTATGTCTGGCTGTCACTGGCATCTCAGTTCCCCATGAGCTGCTGCATCCTAGGTCATTTTCTTCCTTTGTATTTCTTTTGCAAGAGGGAAGAGGTTCTTTGGGAATCCATAGGGCTAGAGCATCTGTAGGTTTGTAAGGCATCATTTGGTGAGGAACTGTCATTGTTATTGGTTTATTCCACTGGTATCCCAGGCATGTGTATTGCAATGACCAAATTAATTAAAGCTATATTGTTTTTAAAAATATTTAAGGTTATTTATTTATTATGAGGGAGAGAGAGAGAATCCCAAGCAGGCTCTATGTTGCCAGCATGGAGCCCAACGTGGGGCTCGAACCCACAAACCTTGAGATCATGACCTCAGCCCAAATCAAGAATGAGATACTTAACTGACTGAGCCACCCAGGCACCCCAAAACTAGGTTATTTTAAAACCTTACTGACTCTCCCACAGTCTATTCGGTCTCTTCGAGGGTGAGGGGGTTTGGTTGCCAAGCTCCTATTAGCACTTCTATAGGCTTGGAATTAATTCAGAAAGGAAAGGGAAATTCTGCTAGGCAAAATCACAGCACAGTGATGCCACTGACAGTAAGGACAGGTACCCAGATCCTCTTCTGAGAGACTATCGAACACGTGACCTCTGAGCACAGTGCCTCGCCTGTAGATCAGTGCTCACAACATAGTGTTTGTTGCTATTGTGATGATATTAACCTATAGAATTAAAATGTCAAGTTGACTTTTGGCCACACCATTCTGGGTATTTTCTTTAAATACCCAATTAGTCAGTCAAATGTTATTTCCCCTTAGAGAAGCCTTGCTGCCTTGCCCAGGATGGCCATGCTTGTTTGGAGGAATCTGACCCTTTGTACCGATCCCACAGAGCCCGTGGCCTCCTTCTGAGCCAGCTGTGGAAGGGATTCATGGTGGCCGTCCAGCAGCCTTCTGAAGCACTGCCCCCTAGCAGTGAAAAGGTCTGCATTTCACACCATACTTGCAAATTTCATCCTTGAGTGTCTTTTGACCTGCAGGGGTTGATTCACTAGTAAGAAGCAACACGGATCTCTTCTGGAACACTGTGTATCTACTGTTTTCTGACCTAGGACCTTTGAACTGCCAACTGCAAAAGTAACTTTTCCTCAGAATTACATTACCCATATTGGAAGCAAAGTTGAGAAGAAGAGAAATAGGGATCGAAGAGGCCTCTCTGTCTCTCTAACCTTCATTTCCTCTCCTCTTTCTGTTTTTAGATTCATTTATACTGATTACATGTCACAGTTACATAATTTACAGATGTAAATTACAAGTTACATTTGGCTCTAGTTTAAAAAATTTTTCCTCCCAGAAAGATTTAATGATCCTTTTTTTATTTTAATCCTAAACCGCCTTCTTTGTCTGAGGTTGAGTGGTTGTCTATTTCTCAGTCTTTGTGGACTTTCTCTTTGTTTCATGCAGGTAAGTAAACCATACGAGGCTCATCTGTAGAACCCCAGATGCTCACCCGTGCCAGGCAGCGAGCTTGCTGCCCACCAACTGCAAGACGCGCATCATCTCCCCTTCCATCTTCTGGGGACCAAACAGCTCACTAAGAACTATTTCAGCTAATTGCCACAAATGCTAGAGATATCTGCCTCTGCTCCGGTTAATTTTATGAAATGATTCCAACCTCTTGAATTTTCTGGGCCTTTTAATTTTTTTTTTTATCATTTTCTCTTTCTTTCCTTTATTCTAGGTTGTCTCTATTGCACTCAGACTGTTCATAATGATCTCACACTTGGTTACAGATTTGTCTGTGGTACCTTCCCCACTCCACCCCCAACGCTGTGATTACTGCTTATTATTGGTGGGCCTGAAGCCCATAACGTGTTCATGTAGGAGAAACAGTAAAAATACACTGGCCTTTGGAACATAGACTTCAGCCATTCATCAGCCCTTTTTTTTAAGTTTATTTATTTATTTTGAGAGAGAGAGAATGGAGGAGGATCATGGAGAGGGAGAGAGAGAACCTCAAGTGGGCTCTGCACTGATTATGGGATGATAGCCCAGATGTGGGGCTCGATCCCATGAACTGTGAGATCATGACCTGGGCCAAAATCAAGAGTCGGACACTTAACTGACTGCGCCACCCAGGTGCCCCCCATCAGCTTTTACTGTGTTCTTAATTGGTTGCAATTTTGAGAAATGAGAAGTCAAATAAATTGAATTAATATTATTTGACACTCTATTCTAGGTGAGAGATATCAGTTTAAGACATCAGTGATTAAGTATCCACAAAGCTATACTTTTCAGTCTTATAGATGATTGTTTTGTAGAAATCAAAATGTTTATTTTCTTTGTTCAGATTATTCTCAATCCAGGTTCTGAAACTATCCAATATAACTCATGCCTTTATTTATACTTACTCTGAAGACGTTAAGTAACTCCTTCCCTTGCCCCTAATGGAGACAATTCTGTCACTGTCCACATTCTCTCAAAAATCAGGTCAAAGAAGAGAGAATGCGATTCCCATGGGGGCCTAGAATGTACTGAACGAGAATGTCAGATTCCCATTCCATCCAGCACAGTTGTCCTAAGCTGGACATTTTCATCCCCTGTTATTTACTCATCAAATATTGCCTCACTGAGGTGTCTGGGTGGTTGTTGGTTAAGCGTCTGACAGCTCAGGTCATGATCTGGCAGTTTGTGGGTTCAAGCCCTGCATCAGGCTCTGTGCCAGCAGCATAGAACCTTCCTGGGATTCTCTCTCTCTCCCTCTCTCTGTGCAGACATCCTGGGATTCTCCCTCTCTCCCTCTCTCTGTGCAGACAAGGGCTCTCTCTCTCTCTCTCTCTCTCTCCCTCCCTCTCTCCCTCCCTTCTTCCCTCCCTGTCTCAAAATAAATAAATTAACAAAAAAATATTGCATCACTTTGTAAGAGGAAAACAAACTTGGAAATTATAGTGAAAGACCATGCTGGAATAGATTTATTTTACAAAGACACACCACACCACAAATACACATATATGAAAAGGAAAACAACAATAAGAATTAAACTCTGTCAATTGAATTATTTTCTGAGACAACCTTAAAATATGATCAGAGGGCTTTTCTCTCAACAAATAGATTTCTTGTTTTCAGCCTGTTGGGAAGAAAAGAAGTGAGGCGTAACCTTTAATTTACGTATGAGAGAGTGGTCCCAAAGCAAAGCCCTCTCAGGTATTTCTGGAAGGATTTAAAAACCTTGACAAGTTTGAATAAAGACAGCAAATGTCAGCATGGTAAACAATAAATGGGAAATGGCATCTCTAGAAAATATATAGAAAAGCATATATATGTATGTAATGGAAGAAAAACAGCAAATACACACTGAGTTACAACTGTGTAAAAATGGTTTTGTTACTGTTTATAAGAAGGCTATGAGTATAATGAGAAGTTTATTATTTCTATTTTTGTGCGTTCGTTTCTCATTGTGTCTGTGTGCATGTGTATTTCCGTAGGTGCGCTCAGAGCACGCGCATTTTGTGCCCTGACTGTGGGTTTGCCCAGCATAGGCATGTTTTTGGTGCTGCCCCAGTCCTCATGACCGTCCCTGGGAGGCTCCACTAGAATCCATGGTTTGGACGTGCCCTCCCTGTACCTCTTGGGAAAAGTCATTAAAAGGGAAGAGGACGTGGTTACAGATATTTGGTATACAGATAGTTGCCTGCAAAGAATTGCTGTGTGCATTTCAAAAGAACGAACTAAACCCCACAAAGAAATGAAAATTGGTTTAAAGGTTCAAGAAACATGGTATTTCTTGGATGGTTGTTTTCCCTGTCATTTTCTCTGCCACTCTGTCTCCATTATTTAACTCTTCTGCAGTCTCTATAGCAAAAAAGAAAGTTGACATCGCAACATGAAGTCCTTGGGTGACTCCTTGACTTATTTTCATTTGGATACTCTAGGAAAAGAAACAGGGGTACTTTCAGCTATAAAGAAGATACTCACTGACTAATAATTTGGTAATCATGTCACTGTTGGAAATACTAACTGGTAATAAATTTAGCTTAGGTAAGCATTTTGTGAGTGTGTACTGTGTTAATACGTGAATTTTTTAGTAGGTGCTAGGTGCTAGGTGCTTTCGTGTACTTTGCCCTTCAGTCCTCATTAAAGCCCTATTAGAGAGGGACTGTTAACTCCCACAGACACAGCGGTAGTCTGAGATTCAGCAAGCTAAGTCGTGTGTCAAGGCCATGCGGGGACGCCTGGATGGCTTAGTTGGTTAAGCATCCAACTTGATTTCAGCCCAGGTCATGATCTCACAGTTATGAGATTGAGCTCCGTGCCTGCTAAGGTTCTCTCTCTGCCTCTCCCTCTGCTCCTCTCCCTCACTCACGCTTTCTCTCTCTCTCTCAAAAAATTTTTTAGCTGTGTATGTCACTCTGTCCAGCTGCATCATGGCCTAAGAGCCTCTGACAAGCCTCCTTCTCAGAGAACTGCTCTCTGAGAACATTTTTCACACCCAGCCTCAGAACACACATATGTGCTCCAGTGTGAAGTCTCTGGAGAGGGAAAGACGATAGGTCTTCTTTTGCAGTTTTTGAAGTTCCACTTGATATGTTATCTGCCCTCCCCCCACAATATATCAATATAAAAAATGCTAATAATCAGGGGCACCTGGGTGGCTCAGTCGGTTAAGCATCCAACTTTGGCTCAGGTCATGATCTCGCGGTTTGTGGGTTTAAGCCTCACATTGGGCTCTGTGCTAATAGTCCTCTGTCTCCCTCTCTTTCTCTGCCCATCCCCTACTCTCTTTCTCTTTCTCTCTCTCTCTCAAAAATAAATAAACATTAAAAATGATAATAATCATAAAATATTGAAATCTTAAATTCCTTATCCCTTTCGTATAACTCATGGAGCCAGTCTGGAACAGAGTAATAATAGCTAACATTTATTTGAATGCTTATGCTGTAGGGAGATTCTATGCTTTATGATATAATATGGATTACTTCATTTCATTTTTCAAATAACTCTGCAAGGCAGGAGTTGGGATTTGAAAGGATCAATAAAAGACACTCATCTTTTCCCTAAATTCTAACCCAATTTAGAGGTAGAAAGAGATACCCAACAGATGAAGATCAAATGCCACCTTTAGTGCTAATGATACCGATAATGGGGGAATGAGGCTTAGGATGAGCAGCTAAGTAGGATTGCAGGAGTATCCCCATAAAAAGTACAAACCTGCCTCTTTGCAGTCCCTGCCAGCCCCAAACAACCACAGGCTTACTTGCAAGGGCACCTGCCCCTACTTCATGTATAGCGCGGAAGACCTGAGAAGGATGAGCAGATCCCATGTGGGGAAAAAAATAAGGAAGAGAAAGGCGGAACTGAGTATGTGCAACTGTATCAGTTTCTCCCAAACTCACAAATCAGGTAACTGCTTTCCTCCAATGGAGAAGAGTAAGTGAGGACAGTGAGAAAGGTCAGGGATGTCATGTCTGCTGGAGTTCCTGAGCGTGGAATCAACCAAAAGGAGGTCTTAGTCCCCATTTGTAGGTATTGTACGTGGGTCTGTCCTACAGGTAAGGCAGTTGAGGCACTGAGACACTAAGAGTTGCAATTAGTGAGTGGCAGAAAAGTCTAAATAGGGTCGCTCTGTAAATGATGGATGGAACCAGGAAACCTGGGGCAGGCTCCAGCTTGGCTCAGGTACAAGACAAAGGGAAACTCAGGAGCACCTTGGTGGCTCAGTCGGTTAAGCATTTGACTTCATTCAGCTCAGGTCATGATCTTGTGGTTCGTGAGTTTGAGCTCCACATTAGGTTCTGTGCCGACAGCTCAGAGCTTAGAGCCTGCTTTGGATTCTGTGTCTCCCTCTCTCTCTGTCTTTCTGCTCATGCTCTGTCTCTCTCTCTCTCTCAAAAATAAACATAAAAATAAAAAACAAAGGGAAATTCAAAAGAGAGGACAGATGTGAGAGGCACACAGGCAGAAGTGGTGAGTTGCCCTTGCTTGTTATGAGAGCTGGGGAGTTGTCAAGGGGACTCAGAGTGTTCTAGCATGCCTAGTTGGAAATACTGGAAGCATTAAACACACACACACACACACACACACACACACACACACACATATGCACACACACACGCACACACACACACATTGTGTTTCCTGGGGAGAATAGCCTGTCCTCTTTGGGACATGTGAATTTGAGGTACCTTGAGACTATGGGAGGTTTGAGTCCATAACTTGAGGAAGGTTGGCAGGAGGGAGGCAGATTTGAGCATTGTCCCTTTAAAGGTGAATACTGGGGGTGCCTGGGTGGCTCAGTTGGTTAACCATCTGACCTCAGGTCATGATCTCAGGGTTCCCGGGTTTGAGCACCACATTGGGCTCTGTGTTGACAGCTCAGAGCCTTGAGCCTGCTTCAGATCCTGTGTCTTCCCTCTCTCTGCCCCTCCTCTGCTCAGGCTCTCTCTGTCTCCCTCTGTCTCTGTTTCTATCTCTTGCTCACTCTAAAATAAAATTTAAAAAAATAGTAAAGGTGAATGCTGGCTGAAATGAAGGGAGCACTAAAGTAAGAGTAGTGAAGGAGGAGGTCAGTTTCACAACTGAGTTTTGTATTTGAAATAAGCCACAGGATTTGAGTTGGTAACCTTGAGTGACTTGCTTTCATTTAAAGGCAAGCCTCACAGTGGTTCAGGAATTGACCTTATCTTTTAACCAGAGCTCCGTGCATGACAAGCTTACAGCCCACACTGGTGTGCAGATGGCTTCCATTTGTCCCTCTAAGTTCATTGTTCATCCATTTCCATCCTGGGAGACTGACGTGTGGGCTATATCAACTGGGTCCCCACAGGGTCCAGTCACTGAGAGGACTTGGAAGGCATCTGGAGTGGGAGGCTGGTGTATTTGTGTCCTTGGCCCTTTTACTGCCTGATCCTTGTGGACTGGCTGCTTTCCTTTGCTCAGGATTTTCTACGGTGACTTTATAGAAGGTTCCAGTAAGTACTCTCTCCCTCTGCCCTTCAGACCTGGAGGTGGGAATATCTTCCACTGTTACTAGCCCCCGGGGACTCTACTGACCTTCGTTAGAGCTTATTAACACAGCTCACATCTTTATAAATGTGAAGTCTCCCCAACTTCCTGGCTCCTACAAGGACTTGGATAAAAAAAAAAAACCACCTAGTAAACCAGAAGGAATTTATGTTCTCCAAGGCACTAGCCCTACCCGTCATAAACAAAGAGGGTCTTCTAATCTGGGGGTCTCTGACCTGGAAGGAGACAAGTTAATATAGGATATGCAAACCCACCTGTACATGCAGCACCCCATCCAGAAACAGAATATCTTACACAGTTGTCAGACTTTTCAAATGTTTATAAATGCCTCAGTGATTATAAGATTATATATATTTGAAAATACCATGAAATTCATTTTAACTGTTGTCTTTCTATATTTTCTTAATCAACAAATATATTAAAAATATAACCATTGGTGGGGTACCTGGGTGGCTCAGTCAGTTGAGTTTTACGTGTTTTTTTTTTTTTTAATATTTATTTATTTTGGGGGGGGCAGAGAGAAAAAGAATCCAAAGCAAGACCCATGCTGTCAGCACAGAGCTCAAAGGCAGGGCTTGAACCCATGAACCATGAGATCATGACCTCAGTTGTAGTCAAGATTAAGGGATTCAACTGAGCCATCCAGGTACCCGAAGACACCAACTCTTGATTTTGGCCCAGGTCATATTCCACGGTCGTGGGATTAAGCCCCACACTGGGTTCCATGTTGAGCATGGGGCCTGCTGGGGATTCTCTATCTTGTCCCTCACCCCAGGTCATGCTCTGTCTCTCCCTCAAATAAAATTAGTGCATATGCACACACACGTGTGTGTGTGTGTGTGTGTGTGTATGTGCGCGCACACACGTGTATGGCCATATCTGGCTAGGGAGATATTTTATTTTATTTATTTATTTTAGGAAATATTTTTAAATGCTTAGTGTGAACTCACACATGAAGTTGGCAACTAATTCCAAGGCCTTTTCTATTAAAGTTCACCAGACTTTTCCTTGGGTCCAAAACTAGGAAGAAGTAGAATGAACTGGTTCAGTTCTAATCAGGATAGAGGCAAAGATGACCACCCACATCTTGAAAGCATTTCTAAGTTTTTTTATTTCCAGAAAGAAATTTAGGTCCTTGGTCTTGAACCAAAGAGTACACCACATTCTCAGCCTTGGCAACACCTTGTCCTTTGGGTGACCTACCATGGCTCAAGCAGTGAACAGAGTCTACAGAGCACAAAAATAAACATCTCTAAGAGCCTGTGGAATTTGATGGCCTGTGCAGTGTGAGGCAGACGGTGGGCTGAGTGCCAGGTTCTGTAGGTGAGCCCTCCAGCAACCCGTGTGCATTTTTAGCCTCTCTCTTGGTCACCAGAAAGGCCAACCTGTGATTAGAAGCTTGGGATTTTTAGCTTCACACCCACGTCCCTTTTTCAGAGAGGGGAGAGGGGCTTAAAATGGAGCTAATTGATCATGTCTGTGTGAGGACATCTCCATAAATTCCCAGTAGTTTGGGGTTCAGGAAGCTTCTGGTTTGGTGAACACATAGAGGTGCTCAGAGAGTTTCATGTCTGGAAATGGCATGAATGCCCCACAGCTCTTCCCACAGACCTTGCCCTGTACATCTCTTCCTTCTGAATGTTCATCTATATCCTTTATCATATTCTTTTACAGTAAACTGGTAGATGTGAGCAAGTGTTTCCCTGAGTTCTGTGAGCCATTCTAGCAAATTAGTTGAACCCAGGGAAGAGGTCATTAGAACTACCCATCTACAGTTTGTTGGTCAGAAGCTCAGATGACATCCTAGGCTTGTGACTAGTGTCTGAAGGTAGGGTGAGGGACAGTCTTCTGGGACTGAGCCCTTCACCTGTAGGATCTGACACTCTTTCTGGGTCGACCGTGTAGAATTGAGTTGAATTCTTATTGGTGTGAGGGAAACCTCCACAGGTTTGGTGGCCAGAAGTGACAGAAGTGTGTTTTGTATGGGCAGTAAAGGAGACTCAAAGGAGACAAACACACAGAGGGAAGCACTGGGTTTTCCCTGCTCAGGAAGGAAAAATCTGAGTTTTTATAATTACACTAGCCATGAAGTTGTTTTTCCAGGTTTAGCCTGGTCTGGGGTCAGGTCCTGGCCATGCTTGGTGTACTAAGATATATTCACTTAAGGCTCTGTTACCCAGGTGCTGGGAAGGCTGTTTAATCTGGTTTGACAGTGGATATAAAGGACAAGGAAAGATGGGTAATTTCTTGCCTCCATTCCTCAAGCTCCCCTTCCTCCTTCCCCATGTGATTTGAGAAAATGTCCAGAACTCGAGAATTGGGGATATTCATTCCCTATGTATTTATTGAGTGCCAGTGTCCAAGGCGCTGAAGCGTCAAGGGTTCCCTGTTCTCAGGGAGTTCACCCTCTGTACCGACTTTCAAGTACCCTTTCCCCACCACACTGCATGACTCGAGGGGTTAAGTTCTAGCCCACCGAAGTATCTGAGGGTTGCCCCTCCCGTTCCAACGACATGGCGGTAACAGTGACTGCAGAGCGAGGCAAAGGTTGTGGTGTGGACAGGCAGCACCGTGCTTCAATAAAAGGCTCTCTGTCAACTAACAAAAAGACCCTGTGAAATTCATCGCAAGCCCCAAGGTTCTCTGTGCAGCCATGGAGCCTCTGATATAACATATTCTGACCTAATAATTCCGTACGCTGTAAGAGTGCAAAGTTAGAATTAGAGAGTTTTACAAGACCACGGAGTTAGACCCAAGAATGTATTCACTGCACACAGATGTTGAGTACCAGCTTTGTAGCAGGCATCCCTGACTGCATGTATGTATTATATAATCAGAGAGGGCTACAGCTCAGGCCTGTCACTTGTTCTACATGCACTTCCAAATAAGAGAGAAAAGATCTTCGTCACTGCAGAAGACAGTAAGTGGGGCCAAGCTCCTGGTTACGAGTTGCACTGTCAACAGACTATTAGACACGGAAGTAAGCATTTTTCTGTATTGCCTAGAATCAGCAGCTTCTGTGGGTTAGAAGGTGGCAGGGAGGGAAAGGATGTTGCTTTCTACTCTCCGCGTCTTCTGTGAATCATAAGTTGTGCCTTTTCTCCCTTTGTGTAGACCAAATACCATATAAATTGCTCTGCTGTTTATTTTAGGTCTTACACTAAGTATTCCTGCCCCCGAAGTCTCACACAGGGTAGGAACTTGAGCAGTGGCATTACCAGAAGTCAGTGTTTCAGTTTAGTGCCCAAAAGTGCTCGACAGACACCCCCAGATTTCTGGTCAAAGTCAGTAGTTATTTACTCCCCTGTTACCAGGATCTCTTGAGGACTAAGCAGAGAGAAGCAGAAAAGAGAAGGGGGAAAAAAGTGAATCACTAGTTTTTCTTTACTAAGAACAAATTATGTTTCATAGCACATATGTGACATCGTTGAACAACAAAAATAAAGAAATCCATATGCATTATAAGTCATCCCTAAGACCCAGAAACTCCAATGGAAAAAATAGTTGGGTCCCTGGGCCACAGACTGGGCAGCAGAGAGGACTTTCTTTAACTTCCCTCCACATTCCATCCTTTCCATAGTGTGTGTTTGCCCCAGGCTAGAGTCTGCAGGGCTATCAGCTCGGATGCTTTGCTCCTGCTATAAAGGCTGTGCAGGAAAGTGTGGGAATCCTCTCATGGCATACTTGGAAGATTGCCCTTCCGTGCACATGGCACCCTCTGTGATTCTTTGCCATTGAAAGTATCAGTCAACTTGGATAGATTTCAGCGTCTCCATGGAATGAACATGGTATCTCTCTTTCTCTTTTAGGCTTTATAAGTTTCTCTCAGCACAGTTCTGGAGTTTTTAGCGTAAAAATAATGCAAATATTATATTGCTTATTCCTGGACATTTCATGGTTGTTGATGCTACCATAAAGCAGCATTTTATTTTATTTATTTATTTATTTATTTTCTTATTTTATTTTTTTTACTTTATAAAGTTTCACATTTTTTTAACATATGCAATTATTTTCCATCATTTACAATACAGTGGTTACAATGACACTCCAAACAGAAAAGCAAAGTAAAAAATCAAAACACCAACTTCTGTTTCATGTAATTAGACTTATACAGAAATTAGAAGGTTAAGTAACAACTAGTTAATCACCTAATTTCACAGCTATCTGAAGTGGTAATCATATAGCAGCTTATCTATGATACATTCAAGATAAATGATACAATTTATTACTTGTTCATAATAAAGCAGCATTTTTAAATTTTAATTTGTAATTGCTCACCCCTAATATATAGAAATATTATAATTGGTATACCAGAAAAAATAATCAATTCCAGCTCATCAAAAGTAATAGCTTCTATTCTCCAAAATACACCACTAAGAAATGAATGGGCAAGCCACAGAATGGGAGAAAATATTTGTAATACATATGTCTACAAAAGACTTGTATTTACAATATACAAAGAATTTTTATATCTCAATAAAAGACAATCCCCCAAAATGTGCATATTTGAATAGACAAAAGAAAATATATGAATAGTTAATAAGCACATGAAAAAACTAGTTAACATCCTTAGTCATCAGGGAAGCACAAATTAAAACTAAAACCTGTGGGGCACCTGGATGGATCACTCGGTGAAACATCCAACTCTTGATTTCAGCTGAGGTCATGATCTCATGGTTCATAGTTCATTGCTTTGAGCCCTGCCTCAGGCTAGCAGACCCTGCTTGGGATTCTCTCTCTTTCCCTCTCTCTCTGCCCCTCCCCTGCTCTCTCTCTCTCTCAAAAATAAATAAATAAACTTAAGAAAAACTACAACGAACAACTACAGTGAATCCATTATACACTGGAGCAACTGGACTTCTAATATATTACTGATAATATTGTACAGCCATTTTTGAAAAAGAGTTTGGCAGTTTCTTAAATTAAATATATACTTAAAACATGACTCAGCAATTTCATTCCTATGTATTTATTCAAGAGAATGAAAATAGATGTCCACAAAAAGACTTGTATAGGGGATGTCACAGAAGCTTTGTTCATAATGATCTAAAACTGGAAACAACCTTACTGTCCATCAACAGATTACTATATAAACAAATCGCAGTATACTCATTATATAGGTTACTATTCAATAATAAAAAGAAATCTACCAATACACACAGCAACCCGGATGAATCTCAAAGCATTACCATGAGTGATAAGAAGCTGGAAGCAAAATAGTCCATATTGTGTGGATCCATTTTTATGGAATTCTTGATTGACAAAACGAATTTATATTGGACAGAAAGCGAGTCAGGGGTGGCATGGTGCAGACGTTGGTGGAGATTGGCTTCAGAGGTGCAGGAGGGAAATTTGGGGTGATGAAAATGTTCTTTATCTTGGCTGTGGTGGTTGTGGCTATGTGAGTGTATACATCAAAAAGCCATCAAAACAAAGACTTAAAAATGGGTGTGTTTTATTGTGTATGAATTACACCTTCATTTAAGAAAGTTTCTAGCAGTCTTTGCAAGTTGAAAGTACTATCTTTCCGCTTTGCTCAGTCTTTGGGGAAGGAGTAATCTTAGGGGCACATCATAATATGAAGCCTCTTTTGTTCCAAAAAGATTTTTCTGAAACCAGAATCAGATGCAGCATGCAATTATATTTCAGTGGTTGGATGTCAAAATGAAATAAATTGAAGGCCGATTAGTAAAATGAAGAACTATGTGATGGTAACATACTTCCTTTGCATTCAGTTTTAGGTATACTATTAACTCAGTAAAGGACTTTTTCATTATATTTGTGCCGTGTGGGCGCAGTTAATTATTTATAAGAATGTGCAGACTAATCCTGTGGGGGACCTGCTGTCTGCTCCAAAGTCTCTGTGCAACTAGGTTAGCCTTGTCTAACTTGTGCTCTTCTGAGGACGTAGAAATCTAGTAAGTGACCTGTTTTGAAAGAAGCACAAGTTGTTTTGGGGCCTTATACCCTTGTGTTAACCTCTGGGCTCCCTCCCCCCCTTCTTTTGTCATGAGCACTCACACTAATGGGTGCTCAAGCTTTACCATGTTTGCACGGCTTGTTGACAGACATGCCCAATAGCCTTTCTGAAATCTGGAGGGTGGTTGGGCAGGCGCACTGTCCAAAATCCGCCAGAGCCACTCCTCTCCACCTGTGTCTCCGCGTAGTGCTGCCAGGTGAGTCCCTTCTCTTCTCTGGGCTTCGGCATCGTCGTGAAGGGGAGACAACAGTGCCGGCGGCTCTGAGGCTTGGGAGGCTCAAGTGTGCCTGCTCAGAGGACTGATTAATCACAAAACTGCATACTGATGCTTTGAGACCCGTTTCTCCCACCCTGAAACTCCATGAGAATGTTCCTGGTTCTGTGGTTTTACCCAGGTTGACTTTCATTTACAACAGACCTCTGTTCCCTGTGCCGTCAGCACAGTGCTGCTTTTAATTTGGATTCGGGCAATTGTATTTTTTGAAAGATCCTCTCAAGTTGATCCTTAACTCCTAGAATGTGGGAATGCCAAAGAGAGGCTGCCCGACTGAAACAAATGGAGACAGCAGAGGCGAAGTGAAAGTTAGTGATGCTTAATATTTGTGTAACGAAACAGAACATTTTCTTTTGCCACACTTTGTTACCTACACCATATCTTCGTTGTATCCATACATGATACAGTTCTTTCTAGTCCTCGAGAAAGTATACAAAGGAAATTTTCATCGCATGTCTACGTTGCAGGAGTAGATCTGAATTACCTAAGAAAACGATATATAAAATGGTATCGAATACAGTTTTGAAAATGAATCATAACAATTATACCAGCTGTGTACTTTTCTACATCGTCTTTGCAACCACATTCCTTCTGGCGCAGTCTTCCTATTCTTTGTGACAGTTACACGTATACGCCGTTTAGGTGAGTTTCACATGGCTTCCCTCACAATGTGCACACGATATTCGCGGCTGCTCTTTGCCTCACCCTTGCATCATCAGTGTCTTCCCATATTACAATATGATCTTCTTGTTGACGGTCTTAAAGGAGTGGATACTCTTCCATTTGTTGCGTGTGTCCTAGCTCTCAAACACTTCCCAGTTGTTGAGCACTTAAGTTGTTTCTGTTTTATATATTATTCATAATGCAACTATTATTTTTCACCCATAGTGTCCATCTTCTCTTAAATTGTTTTCTTAGGATAACTTCCCGGCAATGAGACAACTGTTCAAAGAATTTGAACAACTTTCTAATTCCCGATCTATTGGTGGTGTATTATACTGCTTCTTTCAGCATTCTTTAAAAAAAATTTTTATTAAATGTTTATTTAAAAAATTTTTATTAAAAAAGCTTTTTTAATGTTTATTTTTGAGAGAGAGAGAGACAGACAGACAGACAGACAGAGCATCAATGGGAAAGGGGCAGAGAGAGAGGGAGACACAGAATTCAAAGCAGGCTCCAGGCTCTGAGCTGTCAACACAGATCCTGATGCAGAGCTTGAACCCATGAACTATGAGGTCATGACCTGAGTTGAAGTCAGACACTTAACTGACAGAGTCACCCAGGTACTCGGTTTATTTATTTTTGAGAGACAGACAGACAGACTGAATGAGAGTGGGGAAAGGGGCAGAGAGAGAGAGAGCAGGACACAGAATCCCAAACAGGCTCCAAGCTCTGAGCTGTAAGCACAGAGCCCACCATGGGGCTTGAACTCTGGGATGGTGGGATCATGACCTGAGCTGAAGTTGGACGCTCAACCTGCTGAGCCACCCAGGGGCCCCTCTTTGAGCATTCTTGAACAGCACTGACTGGGGATGGTCCTTATACTGGATATTTACGGGTTCGTGCATTTACAGTCTTAAATTGGAAAACAGCTTAACCTTGGAGTTCTTTTAATGGGGAAACCTGGAAGCTAGGACCCAACCCAGGCAGAGGTTTCTGAGTTTGGCTTCTTGACTTGTACAGTTGATTCTGTCATTTCATGACCCTTGGCACCTCGTTATGTCTAAGCAGTGAGCTATTTCATTGCATTTGTGCAGGTGTGGGCAGAACTTCAAAGGCTAGTCCTGTTCAAATTGTGAGACAGAGCAGGTTGGGCGTAAAGTATCCCATAAATGTGACTCACATGCGGCCGTTCAAGAAACCTGGACTTACGGCAACGTGGTACAGAGTTCAAACTCTGCTTGCAGGGGCCTGTCAGGTGTCATCTATGAGCGAAACAGCAGGGCCTGGGTGATACGTGAGGTCAGGGATGGGGTGAAGAGGGAAATACAGGCCTTATCGAAGAATGTGCCTGGACATGACTCCCCCGGATAGCTTCCACAAAGGAATGCCGGCCCGGTGTCTTTAGCACTTCCAACTTAACAAGAGAATTTGGAAATATAAAGTTTTAGGTGTCTTGGTCCGTTCGGGCGACTGGAACAAAACTACCATAGCCTGGCTGGCTGAGATAACAAACCTTTATTTCTCACAGTTGTGGAGGTGGGAAGTTCAAGATCAAGCTGCTGGCCGGATTGGTGCTGGCTGAGAGCCCATCTCCTGGTTTTAGACAGACCTCTTTCAGCTGTGTCCCCATATGGCAGGTGGGGTAAAGGAGCTCTCTGGGCCTCTTTTACAAGGGACCGGATCCCATTCACTGTGAACTCAGGCCACCAGTTTGTTTCGGTGGCTTTAAAAATGCGTACTGGCAAATCCTACCGTGAGCCCTTTCCCTCAACAATTGTGGTTTTAAAGTAAAAGGTTTCTATTTGTTTGATTTGTCCATCATTTACCAAGTAGCACATAACCCATGTTCCAAACAACGTGTGCTTTGTCATATTTGAAATGGCGTTGCATTTAATTAATATTAATTCGGATTTCTTCTGGTGATCATAATAAAATGGTACCGACAACTGAGTGATTGGCTCCATCCAGTGAAAAAAGTATCTGTCCTGTCAAATGTCTTATTTTTGTCTCTTAAAAAATTCATCCCTACCAGTCACATACCAGAAGCCTGTTTGACATGCTAAAGAGTACCTTGAGAAACACCTTATAGCACACTTGCTGTGAGGCCAGAGCCCAGGACAGCTGAACGGGGTCCTGGCTCAGGGTGTCACAGGCTGCAGTCAAAATGTCAGCCTGGCTGTGTTCTCAAGTAGAGGCTCACCAGGAAAAGAATCTGCTTCCAGGATCATGTAGGCCGTTGGCAGAATGTTTCCTTTCTGCCGTAGGACTGAGAACTTGAGCTTTCTGCGGTCTCGTGGAGGCTGTCCTCGGCTCCCGCGGGCGGGCACAGCCCCCCGGCGCCCCTCCGTAGGCAGTGTGCAGCGCGCAGCCGGCTCTTCCAGGCGAGCAGGGGAGAGAGAGCAAGTCTTCTGGCGTGACTGAGCCTTACTCGGCATGGCATAATTATGGGATTCCTGTCCTGTCACGTGTGCCCTGCTCTGGTTAGGGGCAAGTCACAGGTCCCACCCACACTCAAGGGGAGGGATTACACAAAGTCAGAAGCTACAGAAGCGGGACCCTAGAGGTACCTTAGAGTCTGCCCGCCATTCTCAGTGCCCTGAAGTCCTGCCTGGCACACACTAGACACTCAGTAAGTGCCGGTAGTTGAATGAATTAATGTTGCAGCTATTACTTCTTTGAACCATGTATTGGTAATGTTTTTTTCCCCAAGTCTGTGGTTTATCATTTGGTTTTATTTATTACATGTTTTGATATGTAGAAATGCTAAATTTTAATTTAGACCAATCAACCACATTTTCCCTTAGTTTGTTACATTACTTTACCTCTCAAGGAGTCCTTCTCCTATCTAGAGATCAGATTAAATATTTGCCTATATTTTCACCTAGATTTTTAATGATTTTTTTTTTTTTATGTTTAACTCTGGCCTATCTAGTAGGTTAAGAACTAGAGGGAGAGTTGTAACCTAACATAGTGAGTAATCCTTTTTTTCTCCACTAATCTTTGCTACCTTATTTAGCTATATTGAATTATTATATACTCACTGCTGGACTCTCTATTCTGTTTCATTTATTTGTCATTCTCTTCTTGCTTTAATTGCCCCCTTAAAAAATAGAGCATTGACAAAGAATTTTTCATTAAAAAATAAAAATTATAGTCAGAAATGCCAAAGAAGCTACCATCAGATTCATTCAGTGTAATAATTAGGTACATGGTCTAAGCCGTTGTAACCAAGAGACTCCAAAATACAGAGGTTCAAATAAAATTGAAGCATTTTGGTATTTTGTGTAACTGTGTAGAGGTGTGTGTAGTCCAGAGCTAGAGAGGCAGGCCTTCCCCACCATCATCTAGGGACTCAGGCTCCTTCTGGCCTGTAGCTATCCAGCCCCCAGGGCACTGACCTGGTGTGTGTGGGGAAAGCTGTCTCACCCCCGCGTCCGTGCTCCAGTCTATGGAAAGGGAGTGGTGGAAGCCCTGGGAAAGCGCCTTGGCCTTTGAGCTCATGAGCCAGAAATGGAGTAGTTTTCCTTGCATTCCTTTCATTTAGACTAAACCATGTTATAAAGAAGTTGTGATATATATATATATATAGACAGATATAGATATAGATAGATATAGATATAGATATAGATATCTGCAGTGGAATATTACTCTGTGATATAAAAAAAAGAATGAAATCCTGCCATTTGCAACAATGTGGCTGGAATTAGAGTGCATTAAGCTAAGTAAGTCAGAGAAAGACAAGTATTATATAATTTCACTCATATGTGGAATTTAAAAAACAAAACAATTGAATATAGGGGAAGAAAAGGAAATATAAAAACAGAGAGGGACACAAATTATAAGAGACGCTTAAATACAGAGAACAAACAGGGTTGCTGGAGGGGTAGGGCTCAATGGGTGATGGGCATTAAGGAGGGCACTCGTTGGGATGAGCACTGGGCGTTGTATGTAAGTGGTGAATCACTAAATTCTACACTATATGTTAACTAACTTTTATTTAAATAAAATTTTAAAATAAAAAAATAGACTAAACCATGCTGCCACATCCACCTTTAGGAGAGGCTGGGAAATATGGTGTCAAATTGGGTGGACATAAATTTGGCTAAAATTTGGGAGGATCTATTATTAAACAGAAGGAGAATGGGTACCAAAGACTGCTAATGGCCTTTGCCCCAGTCTAGGATTCATAGCAACAGGAAAGTAATGATCATTTTTGTCAAGTGAAAAAATCAGCCTTTGTATGTGACAATAAAATATAAATATGTCCTGATTTTTGGTTTTAGATGACTAGTAACCCATGTGCCAGGTAGCATTCTATGCCAGTTCTGAATGCCAACAGGAAGTCACTGGACAGCAGACCTCT
Organism: Suricata suricatta; assembly: GCF_006229205.1. NCBI lineage: Eukaryota > Metazoa > Chordata > Mammalia > Carnivora > Herpestidae > Suricata > Suricata suricatta. The sequence goes on along the minus strand of NC_043701.1, from coordinate 150,547,525 downwards.
TCCAGGATCATAACTGGACTATTGGAGTAACTCAATAAAGAGGAAAAAAAGAACGGAGGTCATGGCAAAAAGAAATCGAGTTCGGTCTACCTCTCCTCCGGATGGAGGCTGGGGCTGGATGATTGTGGCTGGCTGCTTCCTTGTTACCATCTGTACCCGGGCAGTCACCAGGTAGGTGGGATTTCCTTCATGATTTATTAAGATGATCTGGCTTGTCTCTTCTTCTAAGTCTTCTTCATTCTATTTCTGAACCTCTGATTGTGAAAGTATCAATGTGTATGTATGGTGTGTGTGTGTGTGTGTGTGCGCGCGCGCATTTCCTTTGCCCGGATGTCTTTTTCTTTGCAAGGAATGTGATTTTCTGATGCTTGAAAGTCCTGGAGAGTGGTGTCTTCTCTAATACCGGGCACACAAACCGGGAGTATTAGGACATTTTTAGACTAAATGTTGTGGCTATTCCAGCCATTTGTTTTCATAAGCAGCTCATCCCAGAAAAGAAAAATACATAAGGTCAAAACAATCCTTGAAAACCTCTTGGCTCACCAGATACTGAGCTGTTGGAAAGCTCAATACCTGGAATTTAAATTCTTCTGCTTCCTTTTACATTTGGCTGGAGGCTAAGTTCTAGGTTGAAGGAAAGTAGCAGCATAAGTACAGGCTTCTCTCATTCTTGTTCCTTTCTCTTCTTTCTTTGCTCCAGGGTCCTAGTGTCAAATATGCTTAAGTTAAATTCCTATACATTGGGACTCATTTACATATTTGGAGTATACGTAGGCTTGAAGTCTGCATGTGCCAGCTCTTTCCTCTACTTACGCTTGACTCCTCTCTGGCAACAACCCCTTAGCAGTGAAACAAAGTAATTTTCACTGGAAACTTTATTTGATGGCATCATCAATAAAAGCATCAGTGTTCCCTCCTATAGCAAATACATGATGAAGGAAAGAAGCAGGATATTTGGTTTTGGTAAAATAAGGGTTGGTGGATTACGTGTTATAAAAAACTATAGATTTGTTTAAAATAATATAGTATTGGGTCTGATTTTTCTTCTATCCATATCATGGATCTTGTGTTCTGGGTATGAGGAGTCATAGAGTTAAAAAGGAAGCTGTTGGTTCTTACATGGGGAAGCTTCCATCATTTCCATGATGGGAAAGTTCTGGAAGTGATTCAGTGCTTTATAAGGAGGTTGATATCTTTATAAGGATGTAGTGGAGTCTTCATGATGACTTTTTAGACAGGATAGGTTCATTTACCCCCAGGAATAGATTAGGACACTGGTGTTCACAAAAGTTAAGTGACTTACCTACAGTTTTGGTCTAGTGGGACAGAATTGGACTGGATTTCTAGTCTTTTTTACTTCTTATCTTCTTTATTTGCCATTGTACATGCACATGTAATCCACCAACTCTTTCCAGTACAATTCCGATTATCTTCCTATCTCATTATCTCTCATACGTGCACCGTATCTGGCCAATCTTCCACACACATGCACATATTCACATACATATCCTCTCTGAGTGCCTTTTCTCATTGTGAGAAGTGGCTACTTCAGTCTTCACCTTTGTTCTGCTCTAAGATGTAGGCACTTTGAGGAGGTTCTGTGCCCAGTTCCTTGTCTCCTGAAACACTCTGCACCTTGTCCTCTAGGACATGTAGTATTACCGGACGTAGATTTTAAAAAATTGCCTTGGTGATGGAATCATTGTCTTAAGATCTTACTTCCTAATCTCCATAAGGTGTCACATCAATAATGAGAAGTCATGGTACCTGGGGACACCATGTAAATTCTTCTTACAGAGACTCTCTATCCTCCTTGTCCTATTGGTAACTAGTCATGTTAGTAGTCACTCCTAATTCATATACAAACAATTGTGCATGAAGACTTAGAGACATCTGGATTGTTTGAGTGTTGTACTCTAGGACTATGGAAGTAACTTGGGGTAGTGTCTGTAGAACATTGAGGACTCACATCAAGGACACTGGTTTCTTGATGGTCTTTTATGCTCACTGGCATCTTATGTGGCCCGTCTTATTTGGCAGGACACTGGATCTCAGTGTTTTCTCTGTCACAGTGGAATTACTGTGGAACCCAAGACTATTACCAAAGGCTGAAAGTCTTGCATATTTTTTTAGGTTGTATCCTTAAGTTTTCAACTTTAATTTAGTGGAAATCAAGTCCACTAATATCTAACTATACATCCGGTGAGGACAAGGCTCTATCTAGGTGTTTCTAAAAACACAGAGATGTTGGAACACTACCTGGTAGCACTGGCACAAACAACTGAAATACAGATCCAAATGGGCTAAATATACATCAGGTAAAAACAGCGTGAAAAATAACACTGGTGAGAGAGGGGTTAATTCTGATCTGGGAATTCAGGGCAGGCTTTTGAGAGAAGTTGTCCTTGGGCTGAAGTCTCGAAGAATGGATAGTATTTGGCCAGGAGGAAACGGGAGGGAAAGAGGTTTCCAGCTGCACCAGGTCCATGTCCTTCATCTGCTACTCACTTTGTGGTAACAGTAGGCAGCCCCCCTTCCCGAACGGCCAAGGGTTTAAGCCAGAAACCAGAAGAGGGTTGTGGCCGGTAGCAAAGACCTGTTCTCAGGGGTTAATGGGGGAGGCTGGAGGGGGCATAGCTGAGCCGAATTAAGCTTAGAGGAGAAAAGTGTGAAGACGCGGCCAGCACTGGAACTCAATGTCATGAACGGGCAGCAGCCAAGAGGACCGAAGATAGCGCCAAGGAAAGCAGCCTGAAGGATGATTTGTCAGTTCAGAGGATCAGTGCCTATTGTGCAATTAAGTCTTTTTTTCCCTAGTTAAACTGTATACTTAAAAATGAAACCATACTCCCAGGTGGTAAAAATTTGAACAATACAGAGATGCATAAAATAGTCATTTTCTCCTCACTTCCTGAAGTTCCATTACCCAAAGTTAACCTTGTTATTGGCTTCTTCAAGGCCTGCCCCAAAATTTAAGGACCTTATATCCATCTGTAAAGTATATTATTATTCTTTTCATTGACACCAATAGGATCATACTGTTTTGAACTTTTTTTTTTTGCTTAATAATATCTCTTGGAAATATTTCCATATTCAGCACATAGGCTCTGTGTCACTGAAAAATAACGGCTTAAAATTCTGTCACAAGGATGTGTGCATAATTTATTTAATGCATTTTTATTGAAGGATTTTTATATTGTTCCCTGGGTTTTACTTTACAAGCAATACTGCAGTCATGATCCAGACCACTTTAAAATCATATTTCAGTTTTTGCCTTATAACTGACGATGCTGCCTTACATGTAAAGTTTACATACAGCTTAAAGTTGTCTAGGCCATTAAAGCCCTCATTCCCATTTATTTACTCTCTCTGTTCGTTAATGTGTGTTGAGTACTTATTTTTTTCTTCAAGATATCTTTTTACCAAATGCATTCTCTATTTTAAGAATCACATTTCATTGTGAAGTTATGTCACATTCTATTTGTAAACTGACAGCTTGACTTGGAATTGATAGTTGAAAAGCAATACTTGATTTAGATATTCAAAGGAAACCTCCAGCTCAGGGCACATGAATGGCTCAGTCAGTTGAGTGTCTAACTTGATTTCAACTCAGGTCATGATCCCAGTATTGTGGGATCAAGCCCTGTATCAGGTTCTGCACTGAGCATGGAGACTGTTTAAGATTCTCTTTTTCTTGGGGCACCTGGGTGGCTCAGTCCGCTAAGCATCCGACTTTAGCTCAGGTCATGATCTCACGGTTCGTGAGTTTGAGCCCTGCATCAGGCTCTGTGCTTACAGCTAGCTCAGAGCCTGGAGCCTGTTTTTGGATTCTGTATCTGCCTCTCTCTCTGACCCTCCCCTGCTCACTCTGTCGCTCTCTCTCTCTCAAAAATAAATAAAAACGTTTTTTAAAAGTTTAAAAAAAGATTCTCTTCCTCTCCCTCTCTCTCTGCCCCTCTCTTCCACTTACTCTCTCTCTCAAATTAAAATAATAATAAATAAAAAATAAAAGTAGTACATGCTCAACAACAAAAAAATCAGAAAATAAAAGGAAAACAAAAGTTATATAAAAAAGAGCACCTGGAGGCTCAGTTGGTTAAGTGTCCAACTCTTAATTTCAGCTCAGGTCGTGATGTCATGGTTTGTGAGTTCGAGCCCCACATTGGGCTCTGTGCTGACAGCGGGGAGCCTGCTTGGATTTCTCTCTCTGCCCCTACCCCACTCAAAATAAATATTTTTAAAAAGTTATATTTAAAAAATGTATTTTACTTGACATCTTTTGGACCCAAATTAACTTAGTTGCAGTAGATGTCTAGAGTCCTGTGGAATTGGGAAGCTCTTTTAACAACAGTGGATTCCTGTAAATGTAGCTAATGTTAGCGGAGTACTTGCTCTGTGCTGCTTAACATTGTGCCACACACTTTTCATTTATTAAAATCATTTAGTCCTTGAAACAACATACAGAGATCAAATAAAGTGTCCAGAGTCCCATGGTTAGTGAGTAGGCGTGCTTTTAACTACTAGGCTACACTGTCCAGTGGGTCACTTCCACATTGATATACAGGATAACTTCATCTACCTGAGGACCGTCTTTCCCATATATCAGATGCTGTCAACATCTAGCTCTATAGGAGCCAGAGAAGAAGGTTTATTTTTTAAGAATCTTTTTTTTTTTAACATTTATTTATTTTTGAGAGAGAGAGAAACAGACAGAGAGCAAGCAGCAGGGGTTGAGTGGGCAGAGAGAGAGGGAGACACAGAATCCCAGTAGGCTCCAGGCTCCGAGCTGTCAGCACAGAGCTTGAACCTATGGGCCATGAGATCATGACCTGAGCTGAAGTCAGATGCTCAACCTACTGGGCCCCCAGGCACCCTAAGATTTTTTTTTTCTTTTTAAGGAATCTCTACCCCCCAATATGGGGCTCAGCCCACAATCCTGAGGTCCATCCAGAGTTGCATGCTCCATCAACTGAGCCAGCCAGGTGCCCCTTAAGAAGAATTTTAGAGCAGAATTTTCTCCTTGTGAGAAAGTATCTTTGAAAATGTTATTTCATACAGATGACACTTGCATGATAATTTTGTTTCCTTACTCTTAGGAACAAGCCTATTAACCACTGAAGAATGACACTTGTGTGTTAAATTTGTTTCCTTATTCTTAGGAACAGAGCCTATCAAGCACTGAAGGATGTTAGGAGTTGTTTGCTACCGCAGCCTGATCTAATGAATGCATTATGACTGATCCAGTTATGTTTATCAAACTGCTCATTTCATAGATGAGGAAAAGAGACCCTGAAAGATTAAGAAGCTTTATCCAAACTCTCAGTTACTCCATGTGGGCATCAGTGATCTAGGATCCAGCTTTCCTGACACATCAGATGCACAGATTTTCCAAAGGACAATAAAAATGATTTCTGGAGTAAGCAGCCCATGTGCTCCCGATAACGTTAATTTTCTTTAAGGTCATGCCCATGTTGAGAAGCCATAAATCATGGAACTTGACCATTTGAAAGGTATTTTTCCCTTTTGAGAACAAGTAAGAAGGGATACTTGTTTTTTGAAAGTCCCAGTCAATCAGAAGCATTTTTATGGTTATTAAATTTTGCCTCTGGCAAGCCTACTCACATGATTAGATAAGAATCTCAGGGGTTATTTCTGAATTTTGCATACCTAAAGTTTGAGTGATATGACTAGTCAAGTCGGTTAAGAAAACCATCAATCAGAAAACTAAACAGCAGTAAAACAAGATAACAAAAAACTTAAAAGAGACAAACATAGTCGCACAAATATTAAATCCCTCAGAATGGTTCTGAAGAGACTGACTTATAATCCCAAGTGTCTTCTCATCATCTGGGATGCTTTTTTCTTAGTCACTCCATGATCTTTCCCATCTCCAGCTTCTACATCATCCCCCTCCTGATAATTCATTCTGTCAGTTTATAAATTCAGATTCTTCTCATCTCTACTTCACCATATCTGAGTTCACTTACTGGTTAGCCACCATCCAGTCTTCCTCTTCCCTTTCTCATTCATGTTCTTGAAGTTGCTGTTCAACCTTCTATACTTCCTCAGCTTCTAGTCACATCTTTACCAATGCCAATCCTTCCTTCCCTCTTTCTTTCCTTCCTTCAATACATTGAACCTTGAATAGTATTTAATGAACACTCAAATAATGATGTTTGGGATTCAGGGCAGACATGGCCTTTGCTGTGATGGAGCAGTAGTCTATTGGGGAGACAAACAAACGTAAAGGGAATTGCCATGTACCTGTAGTGTGCTAAGTGTCCCGCACCTCATGTAAACACTTAAGAGAGGTATCAAGCCCAGACTCAGGTAGTCAGGGAAGCCTTCCTGGAGGAGTTAACTATTAATGTTTATTTTTGAGACAGAGAGAGACAGAGACAGAGACGGATCATGAGCAGGTGAGGGGCAGAGAGAGGAGGAAACACAAAATCTGAAGCAGGCTCCAGGTTCTGAGCTGTCAGCATAGAGCCCGACACGGGGCTCAAGCTCCTGAACCATGAGATGGTGACCCAGGAACCCCTGGAGGAGTTGACTATTATCTTTAGAATAAAAGAATGAGGACAGCTGAGGGGCATCTAGGTGGCTCAGTTGGTTAAATGTCCGACTTTGGCTCAGGTCACGATCTCACAGTTCATGAGTTCGAGCCCTACGTTGGGCTCTGTGCTGACAGCTCGAAGACTGGAGCCTGCTTTGAATTCTGTGTCTCGCTCGCTCTCTCTGTCCCTCCCCTGTTCATGCTCTGTCTCTCTTTCTCTCTGGCCCGAAAATAAATAAACATTAAAAACAAATTTTAAAAAAGAATGAGGGCAGCTGAGAGAGCAGCCTAGAAAAGAAGAAAAATCGTTAACACTCGGAGGTGTGAAAAAGTATGGGTGGTGTATTGAAAGTAATGGAAAGAAGTTCAGTCTGACTGAAGTGACAAATGCATGGTGGTAGGTTGGAGGAGACACTGAGAAGGGTCGACTCATGCAGGGTCTCCGAAGTCGTGTTAAAAAGTTTGAAGCATCAGGATCTATTTTGTGTTCTAGTAAGGCCACTCTGACCATTGCGTGTAGAGGTACACAAGGCAGTCAAGTGTGAGTTCAGGGAGATGAGTTAGGAGGGTCTGGACTGCGGTCCAGGAGAGAGGTATTGTCCTGAATCATGAATGATAGAGGGAAGGAGAGCTGTGAGGCACTTGAGAGAGATGTGTAAGGTAGAATAAGTAAAACCTGACCATGGATTAGATCAGTGGTTCTCAAGCAGGCTGATTTTGACCTTGAAGGGACAGTTGGCAATGTTTGGAGACATTTGGGGGTGGAGGCCAGGGATGCTGCTAAACACTGTATGATACACGGGACAACCCCCAAAACCAAGAATTATCTTTGTTAAAAATGGTGACCAAAATGTCAGTAGTACTTGGGTTGAGAAACCCAGGCTAAGGATAACTGGACTATTTTGATAATGAGGCTATGTCCAAGAAATTATTATTCTCTTCTAAGTTTATTTCTTTATTTTGAGAGAGAGAGGGAGAAAGCATGCATGGGCATACACGGGCAAGGGGCAAAGTGAGAGGGAGAGAGAAAATCCCAAGCACTCTCTGCACTGTGAGCACAGAGCCTGGTGTGGGGCTCCATCCCACAGACTGTGAGATCATGACCTGAGCTGAAATCAAGATATTTAACCAACTGAGCCCCCCAGGGGCCCCTTTGTGGAGTTTTTTAATTTGCTCTTCGGTGTTGTTCTTAGTAAAGAAAATGGAAATGTTAACTTACTAGCAGAGTTTACCGTTCATCTATACATCCTGCAATATCAGTTTTGAACACAAATGTGAGTGTTGAATTTATACGTGGAATCACTGGAGCTCATGCATGCAAATGTATTTCATTTCACCAGAACAGGGGAAACCCTGCACCAAAAAAACTCCACTGTTTTCACTTTGCTTCTTGACGTATGCACTTTCTGTCAACATTCTCTATCTTCTGCTTCTTGATGAGTAAGGAAAGACGGAGAAGGAAAGGAATAGTGGGTAGCCCTGCCTTTCTCTTTTCCTCCATGTCATGATTTTTAATGTAAGTGGTTGGCTAGGAAAATACAGAGACATAACCTGAGTAGGAAAGGATATAGGAATCCTCAGTCCTTTGGGTTTCTTGGGACACCATTGCTTTCGTTCTGCATTTGAAGCAAGTTCTGGTTTGAAAGGAAAGTACGGCTTCTTTCAGGAGTGAGAGCCTTCCTCCCCTACCCCTATGCTTACTCAGTTGTAGATGCAACATAACTTGTGCTCACTGAGTCTCACCCAGCTCCCACGCCTTGAGTCGGCCAGAGTTTGCGTGTCTAACGTGTCTAATACTGCATATGCCCATGGGAAGGCAGAGAGTCGCAAACACACACTGTGCGTGTATCTCCTCTGCTTGCGTGCATGCCCTATCATTCACTTATAAAACACAGATTCATCTAACAGATGAACTTGTTAGAAATCTTAAGACCATGACAGCTGAAATTCTATGCTTCTGGGTGCCAGATTCTGAGCAATTGCAGAGAGTACACGCTGGGAAAGCTGGCCTGCCTAACACAGTTGTCCTGGTTCTACCTAGTTCCCCTCCTCCTTCTTTTCCTCCATCAACCACCTTCACATCTAGCAGCCCCTGGAGAGGGGAGGAAGAGAGAAATAACTGCTGAACGTGGTGGGTTAGACGGTAGCCCTATCCAGAGAGAGGACCTCCTATCTCACCCCCACCAAGATCTGATTCTTCCCTGGTTAACACCAGGCACTAAAATCCTGCCCTGAATTGGGAAACTTCATTCCAAGTTGTGCATTGTTACTAATCATTGCTCCAGAATCACTTATGTCTTTTCTTCCTGAGTAATTAATAATTTTTCAGTGTAAAGTTTCTCTGTCTCTGTATGTCTCTCTCTCTTGAGTGTGATTATTTATAATCTCACCATTCACATATAATGACTGGGTACTTTTTTCTCTTTATATGAACTATGATTTTATCAAAATAAGCTTTACTATAGAAACTACTTTGTAACTTACTTTTTCTATTTAATATTGTATAGTGAATTTATTCCCAAATCAATAATACATATCAGATCACCATTTTTAACACCTAAAAATATTTCATTTTATTGATAAGTCAAAATTTATTTAGCCAGTCCCTTATTGATGGGCAAATAGGTTGGTTATAATATTTGGCCTTTATAAGTAATTCTCAAAATATATCCATTTATGTGTATCTATTTATTACTATTATTATTATCATAGTAATATAATTACCTTTTTTTAAAACCTAGAACTAAAGTTGCAGGGAGATGCATAACTCCTATTTTTTGAGAGAGAGAAAGAGAGAGAAAGCAGAGGACGGGCAGAAAGATTCCCAAGCCCCAACATGGCACCCAGTACAATGAATTATGAGATCATGATCTGAGCCAAAATCAAGAGTGGATGCTTAACTGACTGAGCCACCCAGGCACCTTGGGAGACATATAACTCTTAATTGTGAAATTTTAACTTGTGTAACAACCTCTTAGAAGCCACAGATGTTAGTGAAATATTAAGATAAATAAGAACCCATATTTTTCACTGCCATTTTTTTTCATAAAACCTTCCCTACAGAAGTGATCTTCATGTCCACTAGGCTCCAGGAACCCTTCTAGTGGATGGACATTGCTTCTTATCCTTTCCATTGGCTCAGTAGCCATTGGGCCATTCTGACTTCCCACTTACTATGGTCCAGCAATGTACCACTGAAAACCAATTAAACCAGAGACTCAAACAGCTGAACCAGAATTTGAAGCTGTGTTTTTGATCCATGTTCATTCATTTTTCTGTATAAAATGTTTGCGCTGTATTTTTCAGATGTATTTCCATTTTTTTTGTGGAGTTCCAGACATACTTCACTCAGGATTATGCACAGACAGCTTGGATCCATTCCATTGTAGACTGTGTGACCATGCTCTGTGGTGAGTATCACCAGGGATAGACAGTTATTGGTTACTCTTGAACTGTATGTGACACTGGCCTTCCACTGCTTCTGTTTACCAGCTTTTTCTGAATGGAAGGCTTTGCTAAAAATTGGCTAAGACTATATAAAAAGAAAAGACCAATCCTACCTCCAGGCAAACCCAGCCAGTCATGCCGTTGGAATTAATGATCTTTGCTGATGGCAGGTAGTTAACACTCTCAAAAAGACATATACTGTTTGGTTCTCTCATATAGAGATAGGTGCTGGGCATCACAGGACTCATCCTGATTTGGGAAACAGTTAACCATACAGTATATGCTTGACGTCTCTTCCCTAAATGCTGTGGTCCCTCATTCTCCAGTCATGAAAACAACCATTGGATACAACTGTGAGCCATTCCTATAGGATCTCCTTAAACGTGTCCCAACAATGCCTTGCATCTCAAGTCTTGTTTTTATTCTGTTGTCTTCCCAGAGGTTCAAAATTTGGCTCATGGATTTTATTTTTCATGCATAAATCTTCATTCTTAGAGAAATATGAGGGAAGGATTGGATGGTGCAGTTATGAGATAAGCACACTCACCATCGCTATAATTTCACTTAGGAAACCCCCGGGTACTATAGAAGGTGTAGAGAGTCGTCTCAGAATTCATGGAATCTCTTAACCCATCTATGTAGTAGAGGAATGCTAACCTTGAGATTTTTCCTTTTGAACATTTTAGACCAAAGTTATTAAATGAACGTCTTAGAGAGTTTCTGAGATTGGGACAAGTTGAAAATCTCTATTTGCAGTCTAGACCCATTTAAACATTTCATTTAAATGAACTCTTAGTATTAAAAAAACCCACAATTATCTTTTCAGGTCATGTTTTGGTGGAAAAAATGAAATACCATATTATTTAATAACTTGTAAATAACATCAACTGATTCCATTCTAGGTACTGATTCATACTTATTTTTAGGAAAAAAATGGACATACTCAGGAATCAGTTGAATTGTGCTGAAATGTATTCCCTTTGTTAGGAGGAATTTGAGAGCAATTCTAGGACTAAGAGTAGATTTCATGAGAAGTCTAAGTTGACTCTGTCTGCTGATAACCCTGGAATGTCTGAAGGGCTCAGAAAATAATCTTTGGGTTTTCTGCCCTGTTTTGTTTTTTTTTTTTTTTAATCACTAATACTATCACTTGGTTTTCAGGGTCATGTTATTAGTCACAGCCTTTGTATGAACATGCCAAGGGAGCCATGTTTATCTTTCTCAGACGACACAGGTGACTCATTTCCCTCACTGTTATCTTTTGGAGAATATTTATAATCCCCAGAAGAGGACTATATGGCCTTTGGTGACCAACACAATCACAGTGACTGGGTCATATTAGATGCAGCATTTTATTATTTTTTTAATAGTTTATTGTCAAATTGGTTTCCATATAACACCCAGTGCTTCTCCCCACAAGTGCCCCCCACCATGACCATAACCCCCTCCCTCCCTCCCCCTTCCCCTTCAGTCCATGGTTTGTTTTCAGTATTCAGTAGTCTCCCTTGATCTGTGTTGCTCACTCTCCCCTGCTCTCTTTCCCCCTTCCTCTCCCCATGGTCCCCTGCCAGGTCTCTCCTGTTAGACCTATGAATGCAAACATATGGTATCTGTCCTTCTCTGCCTGACTTATTTCGCTTAGCATGACACCCTCAAGGTCCATCCACTTTGGCCATATTTCATGGGCAGAAGACCTGAATAGACACTTCTCCAATGAGGACATCCAGATGGCCAACAGGCACATGAAACGATGCTCAGTGTCACTCATCATCAGGGAAACACAAATCAAAACCACACTGAGATACCACCTCACACCAGTCAG
>NC_043701.1:150510594-150535600 GCF_006229205.1 Suricata suricatta | reverse complement strand
AAATTTTATTGCTTTCCAATAGCCATAGCAGCAGCAGCCTGGAGAATTAGATATATTCGCAGGAGATTTGCTTCTTCCTGTTCTCCAGAGATTATATATACATACAGCCACTGATTTAATTAGACAGGAGACGTCAGGCAGTGACTGGTTCTATCACATACATTGGAGTCAGGCCCCAGTTTCAACCTGATCAGTACAAAATTGTACTCCACAGATACCCAGAGAACTTGCTCTTCTGATCTTCTTACAAGGAATACTGGTCTCAGCATGAGTTGTTCCATAGAAAGAATTCTCAGGCTTTCCCCACACCTCCCCTGTCATCATTCGGGGAGGCCCAAGGAGACAGAGTAACAGGGCGAAATAACCCTGAACTTGGTGTCAGGTTCCCTGAGCTATACTTCTTGGTGATCTTGGGCATGTCACATTCTTCTGAACTTCCATTTCTCCTTGGTCTATTCCAGCTTTAGTTCATATGCTATAAACCTGGGAGGTGACACAATTATAACACATTATTAAACCACAAATAAAGTGAGGCCAACCAAAATGTCACTACAGATGTGAGACATTTTCCTGGATTTTCTGGGTTTTGCTTTCTTATCCACAGGGTTTCCTAAAGCCTAAAAACAGTACCTTACTGTGGAATGGTCTCTTTCCTTGGCCTTTTCCTGCATAACATTACTGGCCACACAGTGTTGCCCACTTTCTTTCCCTACGAGTTACTGTCATAATTGTTGCTAATGGTGCATGATTAATACTATATGAAACACACAAGATACATCCCTGTGTAAGTGACAAGCAGTTTAAATAAAGAGCTGATTCACTATTTTAAAAGCACCCTCAAGCCATGGAATTGTGACTATAATAGAATGGAGAAACGGAGGGGACACGGAGAGGCAAGTCAGCAGAATCAATCCTAATTCCAGCTTTGCTACTTGTTCTCTGCATGACCATGGACAAGTCATTTCTTCTCTCCTCAGTTTCCAAATATGTAGAATGAGCGGGACGGGCTTGATGCTGTAAAGGTCAATCATTCTCTGCTCTATTAATGCAACACCACAGCCTTTTCACAGTGTCCTCAAAGGCTTCTCTGTTGAACCTATTTATTATTGTTTTTGAAGCTCCACTTGGGAGTGTTGTCAGTAACCATTTATCCTGTCAAGTGGGAATCATGCTGGGTGGCTTGCTTGCATCCACTGGTCTCATCCTCAGCTCATTTGCCACCAGCCTGAAGCATCTCTACCTCACTCTGGGAGTTCTTACAGGTAAGGGCGCTTCATACCACTTGTCTCCCTGCCCCCTTCAGATGTTGTCAAGCACAGAACTGTAATCCATAAAACAGTCATTGTGTTAGATGCATAATTTAAATTTTTAATGTGTATTTTTGAAGGAGAAAGACAGAGCATATGAATGGGGGAGGGGCAGAGAGAGAAGAAGACACAGAATCCAAAGCAGGTTTCAGCTTATGAGCTGTCAGCACAGAGCCCAACGTGGGGCTCGAACTCACAAGCCATGAGATCATGACCTGATCCAAAGTCAGATGCCCAACTGACTGAGCCACTCAGGTGCCCTATAGATGCATAATTTAGTTGACCTAGCTTATGCCTACCTACCTAGCCGTTAAATAGCTGGAATGCAATTGATTGCACTCCTGTAATGAAAATGTGTCACCACTTGAATTCTGCCACATGACATAAGTAACTGCTGGCTTACCCTCTGGCAGCAGTGGATGGCTGAGATTCACTCAGAAGCAATGAGATATTAGTCAGGGCAACATTAATTTTCAGCAGTCATCATTCTCCCAACATCTTTGCCAAGACACAAAAATATTATCTGTGCTCAACCTGAGTCGTCCCTGCTTTATAGTGAGGATCATCATCCAATAAATGGGAGTTTTGCAATTTAAAAAGAAAGTCCCTTATTGTGAAGATTTTTACATTATACATTCTCTCTCAGTGTGCTGGAAGAATACTTTTCAGAATTATAATGAGCCCTGCAAGAAGAGAAGTAATCTATGTGCATTCCATTAATCACACCTAAGGGGACTGCATAGCATCAAGGTGGGGTCAGTTGGTGGCACTGGAGGGGCATTTTGCCCCATCACTCAGAGGGATATGGAATAGCACTAACTCAGTCTGGGCCATAGGGGTAGCATCATCTGGTCAATGAAGGACATAGACCCAAAGTGATTTTATAAATCTGGCTCTGTCTGCTAAAAAAAAAAAAAAAAAAGGTACCTGTCCCATGTAACCCCAAGAAGGGCCCAACTGCTAGGGTGTCCAGTCATCCCAGTTTACCAAGGAGTGCCCTGGTCTTAGCACTGAAAATATCATATCCAGGAAACCCACCAGTCCAGGCAAATCAGGATCATTGGCCACCTGGCAATGCAGATCGGAATAGGAGCTGAAGGTGGTTCTGTTTTTCCATTAAGATGCCGTGAGTTCAAGGTTTTAGACTCCTCAGATTTTCTTGACTTAAAAGGAATAGAAGCTGGAAATCTTGAAGAGGCTTTCTGCTGACTTTAAGGAATATGTTCAGGTTCCTATGTATACATGCTGTGTTCATGTATAAAGTTGGTGCAAAGTTTCCCAATTATATGAAATTATTCTGGAACTTTTCATGGGATCATATATGCTATTTAAACCCAAATTCTAGCGTGGTCCAGATTATTGGAGTTGTATTTTCATAAGCAGTGAAGAGTTGAAGTAATCCTCTGGATAATTTAAGATAAAAAGAGGTATTGGGTGGGGAGAATAAGTTTCTTGGGTCAGCATTTATCCTGATTTTCTATTTCATTCAAATTCACTTTGTGTAATGGTTTTTACGCTCTTCATTTCATTTTAAGAAGCCATATTTTTTAAGGTTTTCTTCAAAAAAGAAAGTCCTGTACATACAGGACTGTGAATGACTGGTCAGACTCTTCAGTTTGGTGTAGAAAGTAATTTTAAAAGCGTTTGACAGAAGAACAGATTCTCTTTAACCCAAATAAATGTATTCTGAGATATTTTGTTTCATCGGCTGTTTGCAGTGGACCAGCACTCATAGACTTCTCTTCATCCATAGGTCTCGGATTTGCACTTTGTTACTCTCCAGCTATTGCCATGGTTGGCAAATATTTCAGCAGACGGAAGGCCCTTGCTTACGGGATCGCCATGTCAGGAAGTGGCATTGGCACCTTCATTCTGGCTCCGGTGGTTCAGCTCCTTATTGAACAGTTTTCCTGGCGGGGAGCATTACTCATTCTTGGGGGCTTCGTTCTGAATCTCTGTGTTTGCGGCGCCTTGATGCGGCCTATTACTCTTAAAGAGGACCATACAACTCCAGAGCAGGACCACATCTGTAGAACTCAGAAACAAGACTTTAAGCGAGTGTCTCCCTGTTCAACTTTGACTAAAAAATGGGTGCAGACCTGCCTCTGTTGCTCTTTGCAGCAGGAATACAGTTTTTTACTGATGTCAGACTTCGTTGTGTTAGCCATCTCTGTTCTGTTTATGGCTTACGGCTGCAGCCCTCTCTTCGTGTACTTGGTACCTTATGCTCTGAGTGTCGGAGTGAGTCACCAGCAAGCTGCCTTCCTTATGTCCATTCTCGGGGTGATTGACATTATTGGCAATATCACATTTGGATGGCTAACTGACAGAAGGTAAAATCCGTGAAACCACAGTCGGCGCCCTACCAGGGGAGTCTCAGCTTTGAGTCCCCCCCACCATCCCCTTACCCTGTAAAAAACCTATACCAGAGTGATGTTAATGAGTTTTCAGTATCTGAAGGCAACCCCCCTGCTGGTTCTGCTAGTTAACGGTAGAAACTATTTCCCGGAAAGAGGTAGATAGTAAACATTTTTGGCTCTGTGGGTCATATGATCACAAGTATTCAGTTCTGCTGTTGTAGCACAAAACAGCTATAGACAATATGTGAAGAAATGAGAGTGGCTATGTTCCAGGAGGACCTTACTGTGAACACTGAAATGTTAATTTCCCAAATAATTTTGAAATAATACTGTTCTTTTGATTCCCCGCCTCCCAACTACTCAAAAAAGAGAAAACCCTTCTTAGTTCACAGATAGTGCAAATACAGGTGGTGATCTAGAGTTGGCCATAGTTTGCCAATCTCTGTTCTAAATAATTCAGGATAGTAGGTATGTGTAAATTGCAGAAACCTGTGGTAACTACAAGTTCTGTAGTTTCATTTCATCCTAAGTCAAGTCAGTGCACATGCTGGGTGTTGTGGTTTTAGATTAAAAAAAAAAACAACAAACAAAAACCTAAAAAACAAACAAACAAACACAGAGGCCAGCTGGGAATGGAGAGAGAAACAGAATTCAGGTAGGGAGATCAGATGCAATAATAACACATTATTTATAAGCACATATTTGTGTTTGACAGTGCAGATAGCAAATACTTTTGGTATGATTTTAGGCATAGAAACCCAAGTTATGAGAAATCTACTAAGTAGTTTCTTAAGCTAATACTTACTTAGATTGAAGGGAGCAAGATACTCAGAATTCTCTTCACATTTGAGATATGACCTGGGAGACAATCACCATGTAACTTCTCATATATTATGTCTTTGGTACTTACTCGGGGTTCAACGTCCATTCTCCAGTGCTATGAATATAATATTTAAAATTAATTTTGAAAATTTAATGGTTAAGGAAAAGCAGAGAGAGCTGGGGTATCTATCTTGACAGTTGACACAACAAGAAGCAGCCCAGTGTAGGTTTGATAGAGGCATCTCTACTCAGGGATATAGGAGACCTAAGTTCTTGTGCTGGCTGTGCCCTTTCCTGTCCCTGTGACCTAGGGAAAATCACTGCCCCTCAGATCTCCGAGGATTTTCATCTGTAAAACAGGCCAATGCAGTATTTTTCTCTTGACCTCTTAGCATTTTGTGAGGCTCAAATGAGACTGTGGGTTGAAAAACATATGTAAAGCACACACAGTTGGTGCTGATTTATATTGAGTCTTTGAAATAACTGGTATTGATGATGCGTTTGGAGCTAAAGACGGAAAATGTAATGAAGTACCACTGGGGAGGTCTTGAAATAAGACTTAGTCCGAGTACAAGACTGACATAATCTCTGGTAAATAATTTTAATGTCTTCATATTCCAGCTTCTTCCTTGTATAACATGGATTGTTGACCATATATGATATAACAGAATACCCATGGATGACATATCTGAAAGCATCTAATGTGATAGACTGCTAAAAATATTAGTCTCCTGATACTCGACATGTTATTTAACAACTATCCTTAGGGTAACTGTATGAGATAGATAACCTTCCCATTACACAACTTAAAGAAATTGAGATTAGAGTTAAGCAGTTAGTAAGCGATAGAAACGGATTCAAACTTCTGCCTTTCTAATTTTAGAGCATATTTTGTGCCACACCGTGTTTCCTGGGAAGAGGAATTCTTGTGTTTTTCTATACCAAACGAGAGATGGGTAGATAACACAGATAACAAGCCACGGGAAGCCTTCTCTATAAATAACTGCAGTGGTTATCACTGCGTGGCCATGGTTCTAAAGCTCTTTGATAGAAGCTGTGCATTCTGCACTCATTCTTGGTCTTCAAATCCACAGGTGCCTGAAGAATTACCGGTATGTCTGCTACCTCTTTGCCGTGGGACTGGATGGGCTCTGCTATCTCTGCCTCCCGATGCTTCAAAGTCTTCCCCTGCTTGTGCCTTTCTCTTGTACCTTTGGCTACTTTGATGGTGCCTACGTGACTCTGATCCCAGTAGTGACTGCAGAAATAGTAGGGACCACGTCTTTGTCATCAGCGCTCGGTGTGGTGTACTTCCTTCATGCAGTGCCATACTTGGTGAGCCCACCCATCGCAGGTAAGTTTCCAGAGAGATCCCCCAAACACCTCTTCTGTTTGTCATACTGATGTGAAAACCGTCAACTCACACACAGACAATGAGTACTGGAAATTAGGTTGGGAAGAGTGAGAGAGAAAGGGATTCACGAGTCATCCAAGTATCATGGTCTCACTTATATCCTTGCTTTATCATTTTCTTCCAACCAAGTGGGGACTTTAGCCTACTTGGAAAGAAAAAGTCCAAAACTAGGGTCTTGATTCCATTCCACATTAATGATAGGAGCAATGGAATGGAGCAGCTGTTGAGACTTATAAATAAGTCAGGCATATTCCGAGGGAGGTCTGGAGGGAATATAAGATTCCACTTGGGGATAGTGGGCGTGAGGCTGAAATGGTAAGTGGGTGTCATAGTGGAGTGTCTTGAGTGCCAGCCAAAGGGGCCCTGTATTCTTAGAGACTATGGATAGTATTACAGTTTCTGTGCAAAGGGGTAATGTGGTAAAGAATATAGTTTAGAAAATACAATCTAGCAATTGATCTGGTATTTTAGGGGAGAAGCAGCTAGGATTCCATTCTGATAGTTCAGGAGCAAACTGATAAAGGCCTGAACCAAATGGAATGAACTCTGGGGCCAAGGAGGAAATTTTGGGAAAAATATCAACTGAAGTTAGCATGTGAGGGTGAAGGAAGGGAGAAAACTCAAAGGTAACCTAGAAAATAATGGCATGGTTGAAAGAAATGAGGAAGTTGGAAAAAGTGGCTTTGCCAGAAAAAAGAATTAAAGGTTTAGAAATAGTCAGATATCTGAAACACCCAATAAAATATCCAACAGAGCTGTTTAAGGATGAAATCCAAGCTTTAGAGGGAGGCCAGATTTGGATTTAAAGATTTGAGGATCATGAGATAAAGCATCTAGAATGTTTTGTGAACTATAAAATGCTATCGAAATTTAAAGCTAATTAAACAAGTACCTCAACAAATATTTCTTGCTTGTGTACACCACATTGTTTTTGGCAGTACCATAGCAGCAAACAGGTCAGAATCCCTCCCTTCTTCCTAGAGTAAGTGGACTAGACCAGTGTTTCTCAAGGTGAGGTCATGGGACCCCCTGCATCATAAGCCCCTGGGGCACTTGTTAAAAATGCAGATTCCTTGATCCTCTCATTGTGATCTGAATCCTTCCGGGAATCTACATCCTCAACCAGGTTGCCTGTGATGCTCATGTACATCAAAGATCGAGAGTAATCGGTTTTGATTATTACTTGCCTAAACTAAAACCAAGAGAGTGGAGATCTCTGAAGACAGGCACAAAAGAAACGAGCCAAACATTTGCGTAGAAGGAAAGGGGAATTTTTTGAAGAAGGCAGGATCTCTGCTTTAGCTGCTGCTGTGAATAAACAGTTTAGAATGATTTCCTGAACCCCAGCCATTGCTAAAGCAGCAACCTAGGGGAAACTGTGGCTGCTTCACAGTTGCAGATAAAAATTCCTGGTCAGGGGCGCCTGGGTGGCTCAGTCAGTTAAGCGTCTGAGTTTAGCTCAGCTCATGATCTCATGGTTTGTGGGTTCAAGCCCCCCGTTAGGCTCTGTGTTGACAGCTTGGAGTCTGGAGTCTGCTTCAGATTCTATATCTCCCTCTCTTTCTGCCCTCCCCTGCTCAAGCTCTGTCTCTCTCTCTCTCTCTCTCTCTCTCTCTCTCAAAAAAAGATAAACATGAAAAAAAATTTTTTTTAGTTCCTGGCCAGTTTAAATTCTGTGATAGAAGACTGTATTTTTAATGCTTCATTTCTGGAAACTGCCCCCAAAATGTCCCCACATCCTCCCTTAATAGCCAATTTTTGTGTTTACCAGCCTTGGGGGGAGCAGTGTAATTCTGTTAAAAAAATCATCATGCACAAATGAAATTGGGATTCCTTGATCCTTTTTTTGATCCATGGCCTTCATTTGGCAAATCAGACATTCTCATTGCCATGCATTGGAGGATTAGGGTGTAAATTCTTACCGTAATACTTCTCTTATTTAATTACCATTAAAATGACAACTCTCTACTCAGTCTCTTCTGTTTGGTACTTTAGAAATGCATAAGCAAATCACAGGATAACTAAAATATTTGAGAGCAGTTTGGATTACAGGAAACTTTGTGGGCCTTATAACAATTTCTACATACTGCTTTTGACTAATGAATTGAAGTGGGTGAAAGGAAAAATCATATGTTTTCCCAGTGGATTTTCTTGACATACAAGTTTAAAGGAGTTTTTAAAAAAAGTTTTAAATCACAAAATAATTGTTTGCCAAGGTCTAGTTTGATTCCATTGATTCTCTGATCATTGTGGCCCACATTTTGCATATCATATGCCTTGGTTCTCCTCAAAACTTAGAATAGATATTGAGATTAATTTGTTGCAAAATGAGATAAAGAAAAAAAAAGCCATGATTGCAGAATGATACCTTGTGAAGTTTGCATTGGCCACATCGAAGATGGCCCAAAGTTCTGATTTTCACTGTATGGGGTACAATGACTGGATCCAGCCAAAAATTTGGATTCTTCTTTATCCAAGAACATGTTAATGTCACTCAAGATAGACAGTATGTGGGTTCTGGGAATACTATCAGCATTTGGTATAATTATATTCTCTTAACACCAGAGATAAATGATCCCAACATCAAAAATTTGACTGATGCTATTTTTATCTTTTCTAACATATTTTCTGGGATTAATAATATTTATTGTGTGATTACTAAGAATGGGACACTCTTCCAAGCACTTTACATAGCGACGACAATCTATTTTAGAACTTTTCCTAGACAACAGAATGCATTTTCAGTTACTGCACCATATTTTTAGATCTGCTTTCATGTCAAAATTATAATGGTGGTGCTAGCAATCTATTGTTCTTATCCTTAAAGAGGATTAGATTTGGGGCACCTGGCTGCCTTAGCTGGTTAAGTGTCCAACTTTGGCCCAGGTCATGATCTCACAGTTCTTGGGTTCAAGCCCTGCATTGGGCTCTGTGCTGACAGCTCAGAGCCTGGAGCCTGCTTAGGATTCTGTGCCTCTCTCTGTCTCTTCCCTGCTCATGCTCTGTCTCCCTCCCTCTGTTTCTCAAAAATAAATAAATATTTTTTTAGTGATTAGTTTTGAGAGTAGGTAAATAATTGACTTGTCAACTCAACAATGTAATTTCGCTGTTGCTTGTTTACAGGATGGCTTGTGGATACGACGGGCAGCTACACTGCAGCATTTCTGCTCTGTGGATTCTCAATGATATTTAGTTCTGTCTTGCTTGGCTTTGCTAGACTTGTAAAGAAGATGAAAAAAACCCAGCTGCGGTTGCTGGCCAAGGAGTCTGATCCCAAGCTGCAGCTATGGACCAACGGATCAGTGGCTTATTCTGTAGCGAGAGAGTTAGATCACAAGGATGAGGACTCTGTCGCTGTCCCAGTGCCTGGTTACAGCCCCACATGACCAATGTCCTTGAGCCTAGGAATCTTCAGGGCTGAGAGAGGTGGGACCACCAGATTGTATGTGTCTCTGAAGCATCTTATTTTGGCAGAAGCACTGCCTTCCAAGGAAATTATTATTGTTGTTTTATTAACACGTTTACAGGGGAAAAAGCAAGTTGGACTGGCTCAGAGTTTCCTCATTTGGGATTTGTGCTCACAATCGAACTCACATCTTTCAGGCAATGAGCATCACTCCATGGAGAATGTTGGGACATCGCTGATACAATTAGTTGTAGTAGGGGGTAATTTCAAAGCATGACCAAAGCAGAGGACATTGGGAAGCTTTGTCCCAAACTCTCTGGCCCTCCATCTTCCTCAGTTAGAAGGTAAACAGAAACAATGACATGTAGGTGAGCTTACTTTATGCTTTTCTGGAGAAGGGGGTCTATATTAATCGCTGCCTTTGAAGAATCTAAAGTATTCTTCAACAACTCTGTTTAAAGCCCTAATGAGAAACTCCACTGTGAGAAAGAGTTGGCATCTTCATCCCCACCCCACCTCCAATGAAAGCTTTCTTCCTAAGACTGAGCCCCTCACCTCTGACCCGGCACTCACCTCTATTCCTATCACTTATACTGAATTCAGCAGAATACACCAAGTCACAAGGGTGATTCCTCAGTCTTACCTGAAATGTTAACACCAACACGTCCCCTTTTTATCTTTAGAAACAAGCTTTTATTGAAATTGCACACACATTCCTGTTAGTAACTGAAAAATGTTGGCAGTATTCCAACGGGGCAGGAATTGAATTCTCAAATCAGCAGGTCTCTGATGGGAGTTTTCTTTTCAGATCAGACATTTAGGTTCCTCATTACCCAAAACGGAACTTGAGAGGTTTGCCTGAAAAACATTGCTCTAGAGATATTCTAAAGGTGAGACTCCTTCCTGCCCGTGTTAATTCCTGTTCCAGTGTCCACTGCCCTTTATCGCCTTATGGGTAATCATTAGAACCTGCTGGGCCTCTCCAGATGAATGAGAAGGCTTCAGGGGTTGACCTCAGCATCCTAGTGCTCTCACTCATTAGAGCTTTGTTCAGAGGAGGTGGGGGAAGGTTAAGAAGGCTAGTGGTGTGATTTACAGCTCAAAGAACTCTCTCACAAACCTTCACTCATTGGATTAGAATAGTTTACTCGTTCTCAAGTACTCTATTTTCCTATAGTTTGGGATAATTTCTGACTCTTCAGAGGGAGGGTATCAGAGAGAAGAGAAAGGCCAGAGCCTCCAGCTTGTCTCCAGCCACTTTAAATCCACAGAATGATAGCCCTGAGTCACCACATCATGTCATACCTATAAATTAGGAGCATGTTACACAATTGGAAAGGGATTTTAATTATTGAAAATTTTTAAATCTCAACCTCAAAGAAATATTTTTACCCTGAAGGCCATTGAATCCCTCAGGCGGTCTCACAAATGCCCAGCCAGCACTGAAGAGGATCCTAGGTTGACTAAGCATGTTCAGCAAGAGTCTTTGCCTATAACTGGATTATTTCACAAAATTACATATTAATGCATTGCTTTCAAAATGAAATACTGACTTGATTTAATGGAAGAAAACTAATATTCCATTGCTGTTTTCCAAAGATAAATTTGAATGTTGCCTGTTATCTTTTTACTTAGCTCAAGAATTTAGTTTTGAACCCATTTGCTATGTCATTTGCAATCTAAAAACAATACTTGGAAAGTATCTATAAAAAGTCAAAGTTACGATGAACTTCTGTGTGTTTGGAATAGCACTTTACACTAGATATCATTTCTTAAATCTTCAAGCTTAAAGATTTTTTGAAATATAAATATTTCTAAGTATTCCTAGACATATTTTTTCCTAGCGGCCATAGTAAAATGTTATTTCTCCCATCATGCAGTATAATTTTTCCTAAGTATTGTATTTCTTTCTACATGTATTAATTTGTTCTTTACTTTCCCATTGGGAGTACAGTTTTAGAAAATCAGCCAGGAAAATGTAGATCTTAGACTCTACCACTGTCATCTCCACAAAATTTTACTGTTAAGGTCTGTGTGTTTATTTCAAAAGGGAGAGATTCATGGGAATGATATGTTCTGTGGAATCAAGAATAAGATTGTGGTAGGCTGATTCTACATCTTAAATATTTCTTTATATCACTGCGAGCTCTAGTTTGAAATTGACTGACTAGAAAAGCAAAGAAACTAACTTCTATTGATACACTGTACCATTGGGCCTTTTATTCTCAGATTGTGATTTTACTAATAGATCAGACATTTATGCTCATATTTTCTTATTTCAAAAGCATAATAAAATAAGTTTATATTTGTGTTTGGAAAAACATTTTTCCCTGTACAGGGGTTTGAATTGAATGGTGAGTGAACTTTTCTGGATTATGCAAAATGTAGCTGGCGTATAAAGATGTGGTAAACAATCAAATTATTTACAAAAGCCAAACCCGTTTATTGAGTGTTTTCAATGTATTAGCTATTGTGCTAACCCCTTCCTATGCACTGTGTTATATAATCCCCATACTAACCTTTATTATTGCCATTTGATAGATGTGGAAACTGGGGCACCACGTGCCCACTGCACTTTGCTGCCTCCCAGTGAAATCCGGTAAAGCAAGGAATCTATCTGATGCTGGCCCCTGCCTCCTTCCTCTTGTGCCTACCTGGGTTATCTCTCTATCTGTGTTCAAAGAACCACTTGGAAACAGGCCTTCCCTTGGGAAAATAAAAACTCTTTGGATTATGCTTCAGTCTACCAATTCGTATAGATAGGAAGATTCTAGAATGGAAATTTCCAAGAGTTTTCCCAAGAGTCTGGTTCTAGCAAGACCACTACTTACAGGCTCTGTGGTTTATTTGCTGTCTATTGATCCAGGCTCTCTTTAGGAGCATTTATGTGTGTGTAGCAGGGAGAGGGAAAAGGTTGGGAAGCTTACTTTTTCCCAAAAGAGAATTCCACCTTCTGCATTCCCAGAGTCATGCTTTCTCAGTCAACAGGTGAATTCTTTCTTAAGTGCCTGCACCCTTGCCCAGTGATGGCAGAGATGGTAATGTCTATCTGGCACTCACCCTCCTCTTCTCAATGGGTCTAATTCTGAAATTGTTTATTGAGCTGAGACAGTATGAATTCAAGGTAGATATGTGAATTTCTCTTCTCATGCTTCAAAGTTTGAGTCTATTTTTTTTTTTCTAACTCCACCAAACAATGGATTTTTATACCTGTTGCCAGAGAAGCCACTAGTGAGAGATGACTGGGATTTGGTCCCATAACACAGAGAAATATTTGGTAAGGGGAACGGGAAGATACTAAATCATGATAAAAAGACTGACATTTAAAACAAAACATTTTATTATGGAACTTTTCAAACACGTACAACAAAAAGAACAGTAAAATGAACGTGACAAAACCACCACACGACGGCATCTACAATTACCTACCCTTTACCCTCCCCCTTGATGAAGCTACTTGAAATACATTAACATGCTGACAGGCCATGTCTTCCCTCAGCTGCCAAGGAACAACTGAACCTGGCAAGAATAATTTATTCCTGCAGGCAGAGGGTATGGGTGGTTTAGAATCACCTGTTAATGGACCACATCATTACAAAGCTGATTAAGTCTGCTTTCTTTCTGTGGACTCAGGGCGTCTGAATTACAGGTTAAAGCTCTTTCTCTGTCTTTCCCCAGCCCCCATGTGATCTATCCACCTGAAACTTAAGGAGGTGTAAATAAGTGAAAAGTGCTTTTGAATTCTGGAAAACAGCGATGATTATTACTTTCATTGTTACTCTTAATTTAAAAAAATTTTTATGTTTTTTATTTTTGAGAGAGAGAAAGAAAGAGTGTGGGCAGGGGAGGGGCAGAGAGAGAGAGAGGGAGACACAGAATCTGAAGCAGGTTCCAGGCTCTGAGCTGCCCACAAACCATGAGATCATGCCCTGAGCTGAAGTCAGACACTCAACCAACTGAGCCACCCAGGTGCCCCTACTCTTAATTATTTTAGTGTCAGGGGCTTCTTTGACACACACACACATATGTGCATAGACATATTTATTTAATATTTACTTGTTTTTTTGGAGAGCACAGGCAGGTGAGGAGCAGAGAGAGGGGGACAGAGGGTCCACAAAGGGCTCGGCGCTGATAGGCTGACAGCAGTGAGCCTGATGTGGGGTTCGAACTCACTAAGAGTGAGATCTGACCTGAGTTGAAGCTGGATGCTCAACTGACTGAGCCACTCAGGCATCCCTGTTTTTAAGGAATTAATTAATGGCCCACTTAAGATTTGAATTGACTTTAAAAGGCATTAAAATTAACATTTTAGAAGATGACCCTTCGGGCACCTGGGTGGCTCAGTCAATTGAGCCTCCAACTATTTCTTGGTTCTTGAGTTCAAGCCCCACATTAGGCTTTGCTGTCAGTGCAGAGCCCGCTTCGAATCCTCTGTCCGCCTCTCTCTGCTCCTCCCCCTCTTGTGCTCTCTCTCAAAAATAAAAATAAATTAAGAAAATAAAAGACAATCCTTTTAGTTTTCCCATGAGATTGTTTCTCTTGTGATGGCAGGTTGGGTCTTCTCCCACTAACACAATGACAGGAGAGGGAGAGAGGCCAGTCCTAGCCATGTGAAGATGTATTCTTATTCCCAGAGAGTTTCTTTCTGCAACTGGGCCCTGAGCAGAGTCTGGGTGTGGCTCAGGGTGGGGAAGGGGATGCCAGTGAGGGACAGGGCCATGTGGTTACCTTTGATTCCAGCAGACTCTGAAAGCTTCTGGGTCTAAATCTGCTAATCCCTGCCCAAGCAGAGGTGGAAGAATTTGGACATCTGACTCTAGTTTCAAAGTTCACCAGGGGAGAGGGGACCCTGTTTTGGAATCACAAGTTACAGGCCTGGTGTGAGCACTGGGTACACACACTGGAATATGGCCTGTGAAGTCGTGCTGGGTGTAGCTCCCGCCTAACTTCCAGACCCCACGCTGGGCCACACTCTCGCTGCTCACTCTGCTGCAGTGCTCAGCTCTCCGGGTCCCCCGGGTCATTTTGCACTGTCCTCACTTTTCAACTTTTGGGCCACAGTTTAAATGTCACTTTCTAGACAGCGACAGCCCATCTTTAACCACTGCCCCGTCTAAATTACATCTCCGCACCCTCACCACCTTCATTACTCATTTTCATGACACTCTGTTCTTTTCCTTCAGACTATGTTTTAATTATAATTAATACTCATTTGCACGTTTAGTTTAAAATGTCATCTCCTCCACAAAACCACAGGCTTTCTGAAAATAGGGATCACACTGACTATTCACCAGGCAGTCCAGTGCCTAAAATATAGTAGGCACTCAATACATAGTTGGTGAATGAATAAATGAATGGAAAAAAAAGCAAATGAAAACAGGAAGGAATGAGGAAACTGCTCAAGAGAAGTGTAACAGCAGGGATGGGGCTGATTGAAGGGCTGAGTTTGCTTGAAGTGGCCGTTGCACCCAAACAGATAGGACATGTTAGATGTGTCCTGTTCGCTTGGCCTCAGGAAGACAGTGGTGAGAAGTGTTACATGAATACTAGGGCTCCAGAGCACAGAGTACCTGGGGCAGGTTTGCAAAAGCAAAGAAAGGTGGCAAAGAGATGGGTTGGTAGATGTATGTTAAATAACTAAAACTTTCGGTTGAGGCCCGAAGTAAAAATGACACTGTGTTCAACCCAGACAGGCTTATTCGGAAAACTCAGTTGTGCTCAAATTGAGTGGAAGGCCGAGGGGTGGGTGACTGCACAAGGAGTCCTGGAACGGTAGGGAAAGGTGGAGCACGTGTGCCTCATGCATGAGAGGAGGGGATTTCAGGAACAGGCACCGCACCGGCTGCTTACACTTTACTGGAAAATGACACCAGTATTTGGCCAGGAGCAGAAGTCTGATTAGTCTTTTGCACAGTCCTACGGCTGGCCTCTAACTCATAGGACATTACTGAAAATGTGCATGCGGGAAGATATTTTTAAGAACTGATGAGAGGAATTTAATCAACTAAACTCTGTATTAAGTGCCTCATCAGGATTTGATATTGTGTTCTTATGGTGAGGAATTGAAAATACATGTCACACAGCCCCCTTATTTCAAGTTAATTGCCTAATTGGTAAATTGAAACCGTCACCACGAGAACACCACCACGAAGGCGTTAAAAGCTGGCCTGAGGCTAAGGGCGCTGCATACTCTGGGGGTTAGAAGAGGAGGAATCCGTCAAGGGTTGGAGAAATTTAAGGCCAGTCCACGCAACCCAGGTATAGGACCAAATGGGTTGGTATCAGCCTCTACTCTTTTTTTAAATTTTTTAAATGTTTATTTATTTTTAAGAGACAGAGCATGAGCGGGGGAGGGGCAGAGAGAGAGAGAGAGAGAGAGAGAGAGAGAGAGAGAGAGAGAGAGAGAGAATCCAAAGCAGGCTCTAGGCTCTGATCTGTCAGCACAGAGCCCGACGCGGGGTTTTAACCCATGAACTGTGAGATCATGGGTTAAAATCGACCTGAGCCAAAGCCGGACGATTAAACAACTGAGCCACCCAGGTGACCCAACCTCTACTCTTTAAGGTAAGAAGCTGGGAGTGTGGGAAAGGGAAGTGGGGCAGCTGCGTTATGTGACTAATGGAGGTTTCAGCAGGTAGATACCCGAGGCCAATACAGCACTAAGTTAACACTAATAAATGTTCTGACGGGGGGATTCATAATGATGTCTGGGACTCTGGGAATTGCTGGGATTTGGGGTTGCATTTGGCGTCTCTAAATTGAAAACAGGAATGTTCAGGGAATGGGGTTATACTTCAATATTCACTTCTCACCTGTAAAAAGAGCCATTTAGGGGAGCCTGGCTGGTTCAGTAGGAAGAGCATGTGACTTGACCTTGGGGTCATGAGTTCAAGCCCCACATTGAGTGTAGAGATTACTTAAATAAATAAAACAAAAAAATAAAAAGTTTTTAAGTTTTCTCTCTTAAAATGTCCAGAATTTCAGGAGGCTTTTTTGTTTTGTTTCGACATGTTATGTAGTACTGCCATCTGCTGGAAGTATGAGACCACCTCCCCTATATGCTGACTCCTCCAATTACAGCTCAATTAGACAAGAACACCCTTCAAATAAACATTGAAGTTTGTTATTGTTTCCTTTTCCTCCAGCCCCCAGTTCCCTGCTCATTACCCATTCCACATTTTTCCACTTCCTCTTGCAGCACAAATAAATACAGGTATAAAGATGCGGTGTTGTATTTTTCAGGATTTTGATTGTCTAGGTCAGTTTTCTATGTGGAGTATCAAAGTTAATATGAATGATGGTTTTGATGGATTTGAACAAGGATAGCCATTGGTAAATTTAATGTTAGAAAAACCTGTTTTTTGAGCCTTCTGTCTTCCTTAGGAATCAGATTGACATTCTGGGCGCCTCCGGGTCCCCTACTAGTATGTTAATTGGTTTGATATGAGTTAATAAAGGGTTAAAGTGTGAGACACAGAATCTCAAACATATATCAGAAGTCAAATTTTGAGAAATGGTGAAATCAAGTGATATAGGAGAGTGTATTCTGTTTCAATTTGGAAGCATAAGACATCATGTCTATTACATTATTCACAAATTATGAGATTCAGTGATTGGATTTCTTTAAAAAACGTGTAATCCCTATAATATTGTGAGGAGATGATATTCGTGTATAACAACAATTGCCTTCAAAGGGAAGTATACTTGTGTTAAAGACCCTTTTATTGAACTACGCAACTTGATGAGCTTGGCTAAGTATAAGTGGGTCTGTGGCTGTGGATGAGGATGAGTTAGAGAGAACTGAATTGCTGTTTAAGAAAAATGGAGAAATTATTCCTTATTTCAGAGGGAGAAGAGAGAAAGGGAAGAGGTAAGTCCCAGAATCATGGAAAGAGGCGGGGACATCGAGAAATGGTTACAGGGGGCGCCTGGGTGGCTCAGTCAGTTAAGCATCTGGCTTTGGCTCAGGTCATGATCTCACGGCTTGTGGGTTCGAGCCCCGTGTCAGGCTCTGTGCTGACAGCTAGCTCAGAGCCTGGAGCCTGCTTCAGATTCTGTATCTCCCTCTCTCTCTGACCCTCCCCTGCTCACGCTGTCTCTCTCTAACTCTCAAAAATAAAAACATTAGGAAAAAAAAAGAAATAGTTAAGGGTGTTTCCTTCTCCCTTTCCCTCAATCCCTCTCATATCTCTTTCCTTCTTTCTTTCCCCTATACCCTCCCTCTCTCCCTCCTTTCTGTCAAAAATAGGAGGATTATCTAATATCAAATATTAAGTCCTAGATTCTCTCCTCCTGAAGCCTCAATAAAGTGTTTTTATATACAAATGATATATAAGTGGTTTTTATTTTTTGTATTTGTTTTAGTCCTTATGTTTGTTGTTGTTTCTTTGTTTTGGTGAGACTGAAGCATAAGGTTGCTGGAATTAATGTGATGTGGAGAAGGGAAAGCATATGAAGCTACTCTTACACTAAATCCATGTTGAGTGGAATTATGGCTCATAGGCACTTTCCAAGTCCATAGCTTGAAAGCCCAAGGCAAACCCAGGCCATCTTAAAGGGGAGGTGGTCCCAGCCTACCTCTGGTTGTTGCATTTTTATAGCACTCTCCTTCCCTGTCTTCTTGTGCCACTCTCTACACTGGGAGAAGGTTCTGATTCTGGTTCTTGTGGAAGATGTATCCTTCCTCCCAAGGATGAAGGATTGGGTGTCCTGGCTTCTAATTGTCTACTAATTCTTCAGCCTTCCAAAGTAGGATCATTCCAAATCTCTGTTTTCTAACATTCCTCTTGAGATAAGCCTCTCCCGTAGATTGAGTTCTCTGATTTCTTGAGCCATTCTTTCCAGGGGGTTCAGAGCAGCTTTAAATCCCAGCATCAAAGGCAGCTAATATGAACAACTAGTTCTGCATAATTCCTCCCGGGGAGTTTTTGGACTCTATGTAGAACAGTGGTGGGTGACCTATGATTGTAGAATGTCTGACCTTGGTGTGATCTTCTGTAATATTTTCCTACAGCCTCTGTAAAGATTGGTCCTATCTTCCCACATCCTTCATTACAAATTTTAAGACTACTTCAAAAATACTATATGGTGGTTAAGTGCTAGATTCTAGAACCAGACATTTAGGGTTTGAATCCCCTTTCCATCTCTTCTTAGCTATGTGATCATAGGCTTACTTAATTTCCAAATTTCAGTTTATTCACATGCAAAGGAAGGAATACAAATGCTATCTGTAGGGATTTTGTGATGATTTTAGAAGTTTAAGACATGTAATGCACATAGAACAGCACCTGCACATAATGTATACTACGTAAGAGTTCGCTAAGGTTATTCATGAGTCACCAGCATCTGCAGATGTGGCTAAACTGACTTTCCCTATTTTGTAGGGCTTTGCTCCAATCTGATAGTTAGTTAGGGACATGTATGGAGGGAACTCATCAATAGGCTGACTTCTGAACTCTTACATGTTCATCTCTTTCTTTACCTTTACTCCCTTTTATCCTGGGGGTAGGAATGGAAGAAGCTTAGACAGAAATGGCTTTTCCTGAAGGAGAGGAAAGGCCAGTATGTTCAGTGTTTTCAGTACTCAGTCCAAGTGACACCAATCCATGCTTGTCCTTCAGAGTTGATCTGTGAGGCGTCTGTGTCTTCTCATGAGATATGGCTTTCCCAAAGCTTACACATTTCACCTTCATTATTTCATTGCTTACTCTGCCTAGGTGCCATCATGAAAGGAGATATTGAGAATTCTAGTTCATCATTTATAAAGACCTCTAGGTTCAGAGCAGATATGGGAATACATACATGGCATTTCTGTGCATGATTCTAGTAACTAGATGCTGTTTTTAATTCATTTATAGTGAACTACAAAAAAATGCTTAATGAACAAATTTATTTTAGTAAATATGAAACTGCCAGAGAAAGTGGGAGTTGTGTTTCGGATAGGATGAGGTATATGTGGCTTGATCATAGGAAAAGAGGAAGCTAAGGAGAAGAAACCACATCTCAAAAGATGCAGAGAACCTTGGCTAAGAAAAGAAGTGGAGAGGCACAAGAGCCTTGGTCCTGGGAGAGAAGTGGGGAAAAAGAGAGGAGGAAATGTCAGAGTAGAAAGGTAAATGATAAAAGTTGTGGCCATTAAATATAAAATAACTCTATTGTTCTGTGGGGAGGGAGAGAGGAAGAAAGGTCAGGTTTAGGGGAAGAGTTCATCTTAACCGGCAGTGTGTCCCTATGGTTGGCTTATAATGCTATTTCTTGATCTATTTAATGTAGACTTTATTGGTTGCCTGTTAAGAGGATTTAATTATTGAATCTAAAGAACTTTTATTCCAATTCCTCACGTCTTTGAGACAGTTATGCCTCAATTCTTAGTTACTTTATCAATTAGTTTCATAATGTACAATAACATATTTAAACTTTTATTTCTTCTTCCATCAAGTTGTAACTCAATGTCTTGACTTCCCATTTTGCAAGATAAGGTCTGTGGGGTTTTTTGTTTGTTTTTTGTTTCTACCCTCCCCACCTTCTTTCCCCCTTTCTTTTCCAACTCAAAAATTACAAGGCTAGAAACATTATATTCTGCTCTTTAGCCATATTACTGATCCAAAAAGTTGAAAAGCATATAATTTTATGTAAACATGATTTACTCCACAATTAGAGTCATCTAATTGTATTTCTTTCAATAGGTGAGTTAATTTGATCGCCAAATCAGACAGCAACCCAGGATTGAGTAAAAAAAAAAAATTAATTAGGGAAACACCTGTGAGAGAAAATGGACTGGAGCAAGGAGAGGCTGGAGAGCCACCTGACTGATTCATGTCTGACTCCAAGTGTAGGAGAGAGAGAAGGAAGAAAAGTTGGGTGGAAGCATCTTAGAGTACAGTATAGATTGTTTTGTTTTGTTTAAAGATTCTATTTTTTAATCATCTCTACACCCAACTGGGGGCTCAAACTCACAGCCCCACGATCAAGTCACATGCTCCACTGACTGAGCCAATCAGGTGCCCCAGGGTACAGTAGAGTTTTAAGCAAAATTTGGCTTGAGAATCCTCGAGCCAAAGTCACCTGTCAGGAGAGTGTACATCTCCCAGGTCAGGGCTTGCGTTGGTATGCCTGCCATGGTGGGAAGAACGGCCTCTGTGCAAATGCAATGATGGATGTCAGTGTATAGCAGATGGCACCCTCGGTCTCCATGTAGCTGGAGATCTTAGAGGTGCTTCTCATGGCCACCACACTAGGCTTACAATGTTATTGCCCCCGAACTATTCAGAGGGGACTATTCTAATTGTGAAGGCCAAACAGATTTTCATTTCTTATAGTCCACCAATTATATAAAAGTATGCTACATTTTCATTTGTTTAACATTTCTGTCGTTCTTGAATCTCAACAATAAACACATTCCTTGGGCCTGCCTGTGTTGTGGTTGATGTCATATAGGCATAGGCACATCATGGCCAAACCATCAATTAAGGTCTAATTGGTATAATAAATGTTATTGCTTATAGGTAGAACCTGTCAGTGAAGAGTGTTGCTGAACCAGGAGCCAGAAGAAATTGTAGCCCATGACTGGTGAGATCTAGGGTCCCAACTTTCTTATCAATATGTTTGGTTAGAGCAGGGTCTTCCTCATCCTAAAGTTCTGTGGGTCGATGCAGTTTTTCTTGAACTGTGGTAATCTGCATTTGGGACTTTTAGAAAAGAACATTGCCTGGTTATAGTGTCACTGAAAGCCCAGCAGAGGGCATGTGATCAACTGCTAAAGTCAGCTCTGCACCCAGAGAGGACAGAAAATATGTTTAATTTTTTTAAATGTTTATTTACTTTTGAGAGAGAAAGTGGGGGGAGGGGGGAAGGGGCAGAGAGAGAGGGAGACAGATCCAAAGTGGGCCTCTGTGCTGACAGCAGAGAGTGCAACGTAGGGCTCAAACTCAGGAACTGTGAGATCATGACCTTGTGTATTATTACTTCAGTTATTTCCCCTAACCTCTTTATTTGGAGAGCTTGCATGTAACAGGTCGATAATTGTATCTAAATCTGGACTGTTAACTTCTAACTAATACATATAGAGTTCCCCTTAGGAGTTCTACTTTCAAATGGTTTGCATAGGTTATAGAACAACAAAGCCACCCACCAGTGGTATTATAGGCTGTAACAGTCGTTTCCCTACCTGGCTAATCCTTAGGATCACTTTGGGTGCTTTGTAAATATGTAAACTCCCAGACCTCACCCATATACATTACACTGTGTGTGAATCCTTACTTGGGAATATAGCCTTAATTTACATTACTCCCAGGGGGGGAAAATGACTTGCTGCAAAATAAAATATTTGCTGCAGAGTGTGACAAATGCTTCTACTGATAGATCAGGACTTCAGTCCTGAATTTCTAAAGTATTTAAGTAAAGATCATTCTCTTTCCATTCTTCCTCCCCCCTCCCCATTCTTCCTTCTTGAATAAACAAATGAGCAAAATAAACAAAAACAACAAGGCTTAAGTAAAACAAACATTTTTAAAATTTTATTTTATGAAATACATTGTAGTATGGATATTATGTTTGAATATATATAAAAAAATATCTGGAAGGATACATATTAAATTGTTAACAGATTACCATGGGGGCACAGAATTAGGGAAAGGTGAGGGGAGTGCTCTTAAATTCATATGCTTCTGTTAAGTTTGAAATTTTGCAATCAGAATTCATTACTTTTAAAATAATCAAAACCATAATAGAAAAAAATTTTTTAAGTAACAAAAAGTAAAAAGCACACAAACATATATATACAGTAGTTTTAAGAGCTACATTAGAGGTATGGAGAATTAAATCATGTGGCACACTTTTCCACTAATACTGTGGTGGTAAATAAAACTGTGTAGTCCATAATCAAAAAAATTAACATTACAGAAGCTACTTTTAGCAATATCCCAATTAAAAACAACCTCTGGGGTAAGTGCCCTTAAGCAGTGACCCTTCCAGATGGATATTAAAACTGAAAGAATCTATAGGAAAACATGTCAATCTGAAAACTTTAGACAAAAGAAAAAGCTTGACAGAAGTAACTTTGGAATACTAAAATAGTTAACCAAAGACTAGAAATTGAGGGTATGAGAATAAGCCAGTCCAGACCCAAACCCAAATCATTGAAATCTTGGTAATCTAGGGATGTATGTTAGGGACATCTATTCTGCCAATTTGCCTATCATTTCTCTCGATTTCCCAATTGGTCTGCTTTCTAGCTCAAGGATTTTAACCTAAGAATACTGTAATTTTAATGTCAAGGAATAAAATTAATTTCATCTAGATTAAGTTCATTCTTCTAAAGAAAGCAAAGAAACTTGAGACATTGTTCCATTATTCATTTTTTTCTCATGGCTATTTTTAGCTACTTAACATATTTTGGGAGATAATACTTGGGATTTCTCATGGGTCCCTTAAGTACTTTATTTAAAGAAATCTTTTCTTGTTCTAGATTTTTCTTTTATTAAAGCCGCCATAGATAACAAGCTTTTTATTATTATGAACACTTTCCTTTCACCAAAGAGGATCCTTTAGGTGACATCAGGTTGATAGTTAAATATTCTTATCAAACTGAGAACATCTGTAACTGAAGGATCTGTCCATCTTCTGGAAGCTACATAGTTAAGAGCTTAACTAATGTAATTCTGCACTCCTGAAATAATTTTCCTGACCTAGGTGTCAAGGATTTATGCAGAATTATATTATAAATCACTGTGTGGGGAATATAGAAACTTTGAAAAACTTTAATAAAAAATTATTATAAATAGCAAAGATAAAGGGTATAAAGTCATAATGGCCAAACCATTTTTAAGAGTTATAATTGCTGAAATGTTTCTCAAAGGATTATATTAATTTAAAAGAAAACAGCAAAAGATTCATCATTATGTATATAAAAAATAGTATTTAGCATGAGGCTTAGTACATAATAATCATTCAAAAGAACTGGCTCTATAATGAACAGTGGATTAAAATAAACAAAAAATATAACCCCAAATGGAGAGAAAAGCTTAGAAATGATTTCCTAGAGTATGTATTTAAATAGAAAGTCGAAGCTCACAGAGAGCAGTAAGGAATTCTGCATTTTCTGGATCTACTTTTTGGGCCCTCTCATAGTACTCAGCAGCTTGCCTCTTTTCTCCTTCCAGCTTATAAACAAACCCTAGGGCACTTAAACTCTGCACATCTGAAGCATTGTGACTAAGTCTCTTGATAGCTAATTTCTTCAGAGCACTTGTCAATTTGGTACGTAAGGAAGACCTATCTTTGACTTTTAAGGCTTCTAAATAATGGTGGATAGCAGTACTTTCTGATTTACAGTGAAATTCCTGAAAGCGGCCATAGTGATAGTGGATCTGATGTTTGTGATCATCAGTTATGTTCTCCAGACGAAGGGCTTTCTGGAAAACATCTTCAGCATTGCTATATTGGCCTCCCTCAGCATACATGTTGGCCAGATCTGTGTAGGCAAATGCAAACATAGAGTCTCTTTCCACAGCCGCTTTGAAATGAAATATAGCAGATATAATTAGCTCATCAACTTTTAGTTTATCCTTTCCTTTAGGCCTGTTGCGTGTGGCCTTCTTGATTTGGATCATTTGTGCCCTATAGCAAAGTCCCATCTGGTGATGCAGGAAAGAAGAGGTTGGTGTCACCTCCAAGGCCTTTTTCAAAAGTTCAAGAGCTTTGTCCCAGGAGTTTTTTCTTCTGTAGAATTTGGCTGCATAACGAAGGACATAAGGTTGGGATGATATTTGGTCCAGAATTTCTTCAATATACCTTTCCCCTTCGGCTTCTGCATGTACATCTTGAAGCTTTAGTGCCAGAAAAACCTTAATGTAGGAGTTATCTGGGTTCAGGGTAACAGCCTTCCTCAGAGGGCCCAGAGAAAAGCTTTTTACAGACCCTTCTCTGTCAGAATCATCCAGCCGATACACCGTGATGGCATAGCCAATGTTGAATTCTGGATTGTCAGGTTCCACTTCCAAAGCCTTCTCAAAAGCTGCTTTAGCCTTTTGGTAATACTTTCCTCCAAATTTTAAGAGTGCCCACCCTTTTTCACAGTCAATCTCAGGACGCTCCAACTTGTAGTTAGAAGGACTGGACAATTTCTTGCAAACATTCCCTATCTTGTCTATATATTTCTGAGCTTCTTTGAGCTGGTCCATGTGATAATATACCCAGGCATAGTTTCCCCAAGTGACCAGACTTCGTATTTCCTCTTTGTCTGAGTGTTCTCGCCGTATTATTTCTTCTGCTTGTTCCAAGCATTCTAGGGCATCTTGATTTTGGCCTTTTAGGTGTTTCACATAGGCCAACAGGTTATAAAGAGTGAGTCTGGACTTTGTGGTAAGAAATTCAAGCTGTTGCCCAATTGTATCTTCTACATCAAACAGGTCAATGTCTTCTTTAAGTAAATTCCATGTAAAGTGACATTCTAACTCCAACAGAAGGGCCTTCAAGGAGTCCTTAGGAATTTCACTGCCAAAGATAAAATCCTTTTTAATTTTGAAGAAATAAAGGAAATACTCAATCTTTAAACCTTAAATACTGTTTTTTTGCTTAATAACACTTCTATCTTTTATTTGATCTTACAGTTCAAGCACTAGTCCCCTATAACCTTATACTAATTTTCTTGGTGTAGAGTTAAATTCTAGAAATAATCTCATTATTTATCACAAAAGCA
>NC_043701.1:150509438-150510494 GCF_006229205.1 Suricata suricatta | reverse complement strand
GGAGATAGTTCCATCGAAGTCCATTTTCAGCAAAATTATATTTTAATTGGACTACCTCTGAACAAATCCCTGGGGCCCGGGGATGGCCGGAGTATCATGTGCCTTCCCAGACTAAATGGCAAGATGGAAGATGTTCCAGAAATGGAAACCAAAAGAAGGGGTCCTCACCAAGTAAAAACCACAGATCTCCACAGCACTGGACTATGTACACTTCCTGGGTCACCTGCAAAGAACTTTATGCTGAGTTGTAATTAACTCTTTACTTAAAAGTTTTGTATAAGCAGGGCTATGTCTTAACCCTTACATACCAAGGGCTATCTAGAAGATCTTACACATAAAAGGTTCTCAGTAATGAATAAATATTTCCTTGTCCTTCCTTTTCTCTTCATCTTCCTGGTTTCAGAGATAGTGTTTCCAATGTGCCCTGTAGATATTACACTGTGCCTTGCATAAAGGGAGCTCAACAAATATTGTGAAGTGAATTTTAAGGGCAATGATAAGGTAATAAGTATTAGCTATTGTTGCCCACAACCCCAAAGTTCAGAAGGATGTAGCACTTATAGCAAATCTACTAAAGCTTACTAAATTTCCTTTTGCGTTTTCCCCATCTTTCTGGAAATATCTGTTACTCTCCTTTTATCTAAAACTTATGCTTTTCCCATGTTGTGGTATACTAGTCACTGTGTGTTTCTGTGACTTTTCTTTCTGTGGGCTTTCCTTCCTCCCTTTCTTCTTTTCCTCTCTCTTCCCATCCTTCCTTCCTCCACAAAAATAATATATTGGTGTAGCTTCTGTGTCTCCAGTGTACTTCTTTTATTTCTCACTTTTTCTCCCCCTTCCTCATAATACAGGCTCATAATACAGAAGTGGAATTTTTAGGGGCTCCTGAGTGGCTCAGTCAATAGAGCTTCCGGCTTCGGCTCAGGTCATGATATCACAGTTTGTGGGTTCGAGCCCCATGTCAGGTTCTGTGCTGACAGCTAGCTCAGAGCCTGGAGCCTGTCTTCAGATTCTGTGTCTCCCTCTCTCTCTGACCCTCCCCTGCTCATGCTGTCT
>NC_043701.1:150503909-150509338 GCF_006229205.1 Suricata suricatta | reverse complement strand
TAAGAAACCTGGTATCAATGAAAGCCTAAGGAAGAAAATGTTTAAGAGAGATGAATATTCAAGTGTAAAATGATTCTAAGAGATTGAGTAATTGATGACAGAGAGATCACTGTTTTAGCAGTAATGCTGTGGAGGACCATGCTAAGTGTTCCACTAGAATGGTAGGGGTGAAAACATTACCAGAGTGGGTTGAGGGGGGATCATGCAAGGTAAAGAAGTAGATATGGGGAATACAGGCCACTCTTTCAAGGAATTTTACCATGAAGGAAGTAGAGAAATAGAGCTATATCTGGAGAGAAGGTGGGAGGCTAAGGGAACTGTCAAAATAATTTTTAATCACAATATTTTTAATAACTTAATGATATGCTAATAGGAATGATCCAGTAGTAAGGGAGAAAATGATGCTTGTGGGAGAGGGGTGGGGATAACTGCCAGAAAGATAAAACATGAAGCAGAAGCGAAGCTGTACACTGTTAATATTCAAATCTTTATCTCTGGTCTCAAACTCCTAACGATGTCATCCAGCCCATATCTACGTCTCTGGCCTCATTTTGTACAACCTTCCTCCCACTCACTGCACTCCAGCCATGTAGGTCTTTATAAAAAATTTCTTTGTTATTTCTTCTGACAAGTATGTACCTACCTAAGGGTATGGGCATGGACTTTTTATTCCCTCATTCTGTGAACTCTTCCTAAGAGAGTTCTAGGGCTTACTTATTCTCATAATTCTGGTCTTGGCTCAAATGTCAGCTCTTCGAAGAGTGGTACCCCTAATCACCTTAGCTAAAGCTGCACCCCCACCTTGGCAGTCATCCTAAAATCACATTTCCCTTTTTGTATAGCCCTTACATCAATAGTTGGTGGGAGGTGAGGAGGAGAAAAATGCTTTAAATCAATTATGATGGGGCACCTGGGTGGTTCAGTAGGTTGTGTCTGACTCTTGATTTTGGCTCAGGTCATAATCTGGTCATTTCACATGCCAGGCTAGTGCTGGGTGTGGAGTCTGCTTCAGCTTCTTTCTCTCTCTCTCTCTCTCTCTCTCCCTCCCTCCCTCCCTCCCTCTCTCTCCCTCTCTCCCTCTGCCCCTCCTCTGCTCATGCACCCATGCTCTCTCTCTCTCAAAAAAAAAAAATAGAGTGAGGTTTTAAACAGAATCAGGCAGAGTCTTTAGGAACTGAAAGGGGCTGTCCTAATAGCCAAAACTGACAGAAGAGTTAGAGAACTGAAATAATTGCACAATTAGTAGTAATGATTGGAAACAAAAAAACATTTCATATTTATAAGCCAATATACTACTCCATGAATTATTTTCCAATTTTTATAAATACTAAATGTAAACATTAATAATTGACTTAATATTATATTTAGGAGGTATTTAAATTAGTTTATAATTATTAAAATTGCTAATGTTATAGTTTTTTCATATTTATTCTTGTTCTCTCTGTACATACGAACACATAAATATACAGGTCTCACATTTTAGCATATGTAGTAGGTTCTACAGCAGAGCGTTCCCAAAGAACTTTCTGCCATGATGGAAATTTTCTTATGTATGATGTATAATGACAGACACTAGCTGCATGTGGCCACTGATCACTTGAAATGTGGCTAGTACAGCTAAGGAATCTAATTTTTTATTTACTTTTAATTAATTACAATAACCACATAAACGACTAATGGCTACTGTATAGAATAGGAGGGATAGAGCCTCCTTTAACTCAAAAATTTTGCAATTTTATTCAAGGTGAAAAGCTAAATTAAATGGCAAACAAAGACATATTTTTAAAAAACAACTTAAATCACCTGGGCTCACTGCAGATTCAGTTCCCTAGTAGAATGTTAAACTATTTATAACATACTTTCTAGAATCAGAGGAGTACTAAAAAAACAACAAAAACCCTGAAGCAGGGGTGGCTCTCTGTTGGTTGAGTGTCCATCTCTTGATTTTGGCTCAGGTCATGGTCTCACAGTTCGTGAGTCAGAGCCCTACATCTGGCTCTGCAATGACAGTGCAGAGATGCTTGAGATTCTCTCTCTCACTCTCTTTTCCCCTCCCCACCATGCTCTCTCTTTCTCAAGGTGAATAGATAAACTTAAAAAAAAAAAAAAAAAGCAAATACAGAAACATTAAAAAAACCAAACCTTGAGGCAACCATTCATTGATAGTTTACAATATTCCAGGCAGTGTGCCAAGCACTTTATACAAATTATATCTAATTTTTATAAGAACCTTTTATTATTTTCCCAATTTTATGGATGAAGACAAGGAGATAAGAGTTTAAATTACATATCCAAGGTTATACAACTTTAAACTGGCTGAGGCCAGATTCAAACCTAGTTCTGCCTGACTCAAAAGCTAATGCCTTTCGACCATAATGGTATACTACTTCTTTAATATAAAAATTAGAGGTTGTTTACAGAAGAGTTTGCTTTAAAATATATATATGTATATATATATATATATATAATGTATTAAAATTCACTTTGCCTCAGGAGGACCTAAAAAAAAAAACATGAAGGGATTTTAGAGAGCAGCTTAAAGAGGAAGTAAGAGGTCTGTGTGGCTGCCCATTAGAAAGGATGTGCCAGATATTTATTTAAAGGTCTCGGGTTAAGAAAACAATGGTTTCAGATATGAGCCCTCAATCTAAAGTCACAACATTCTACATTGCTACAGTTGTTTTAGATGAACTATTTCTTGCCAGGACTTGCTGTGCAGAGTGCTTTAGATAAGGAGTGGCAGAGAGATTTACTTAAGGATATTAGTGATTCTCTCAAAAACAAGAAAGCTGGGTAAAAATATATTTAAAATGATCCAGGGGCACCTGGGTGGCTCAGTTGGTTGAGTGTTGGACTTCGGCTCAGGTCACGATCTGCTGGTTCGTGGGTTTGAGCCTTGCGTCGACAGCTCAGAGCCTAGAGCCTGCTTCAGATTCTGTGTCTCCCTCTCTCTCAAAAATAAACATTAAAAAAAAATGTTTAATGGTCCAAAGGAAGGGCAAAAATCTTAGTTATCGAGATAAAATTCTCATCATTAAGAGAAGCGAGTTAAAATATTTTTTCCCACATTCAAGTCTTTCTAATGTAGACCTGATGATCTTCCAATATAGTTCCTCGATCTCTGATCTTTTCCCTAAATTCCAAACTTAATGACTTTTTAGTTCACATCTGCAGTTAGAAGTTCAACTGGCATCTCAGGGGCACCTGGGTGGCTCAGTCAGTCAAGTGTGCAATTTTGGCTCAGGTCATGATCTCACAGATCATGAGTTCAAGCCCCAGGTCAGACTCTGTAGTGACAGGTTAGGGCCTGCAGCCTGCTTCTGATTCTATGTCTCCCTCTATCTCTGCCCCTCCCCACTCACATTCTGTATCCCTCTCACAGAAATAAACAAACATAAAAAAAAATAAATAAATAGTAGTTCAACTGGCATCTCAAATAAACATTCCAATCCAGAAGTCTGGATTGCTTGAGCCTGTTCCTCAGGACCTCACCTTTTTTGGCACCTCTTAGTTCCACTGGCCAAATAAGCTAGGAATAATCTGATTTCTCTTTTTCCTTCAACCTCTCATCCAATCCAACAGGAAGTCCTGTTAATACTATCACCCAGATATATTTCAAATCCATCCACTTTTCTCCATTTCTGCTGCTGTTTTCCTTGTCTAAACCACAATTACCTTTCCTTTGAGATCAGGCAAATATCTGGTCTCCCAGCTTTGGCTCTTGATCCCCTGAAACTACTAGTAAACTTTTGGAAATGTGAACCAGATTATATCAGTCTCCTGCTTAAAATCTCCCAATGGCTTCCCCCCCCCTTAAATATTAATCCAGCTCATGTCATGTCCTAGAAGTCCCTAAAGGACTTGGCATTGTCTATCTGTCCAACTTTTTCTCCTCCAACTTTCCTCCTCATTCACTGTTTTGGATATACTGACCTTCTTCCTCTCTCAAACATTTCAAATTCAAGGACTTTTATCCCTGTTGGTTTTACTCTTGGAATGTTCTGCTCCTAAATCTTTACATGACTAGCTCTTTCATGTAACTCAGCTCCAACATTCCCTACCCAGGAGGCCACCTGTGGCAGAATTATCTAAAATATTCTCCTCCAGGGGCATCTGGATAGCCCAGTCAGTTAAGCCTCTGAGTTCAGCTCAGGTCATGATCTCATGGTTCATTAATTCAAGCCCCACTTCAGGCTCTGTGCTGACAACTTGGAGCCTAGAGCCTGCTTCGGATTCTGTGTCTCCCTCTCTTATTCCTTCTCCCATGCTCATATGCTCTCTCTCTCTCTAAAAAAGAAACGTTGAGAAAATTTAAAAAAGTAAAATAAAATAAATAAATAAATAAATAAAAATAGCCCCCTCCATTCTAGATCATTCTCTTGGCCCATTACACTATTTTACTTTCCTTGTAGCTTTTAGCACTCTCTGAATTGATCCATTGTTTATCTATTTCCCCCATTTTAAATTCAGCCCCATAAGAATAGGGACCTTGTTTTGATTTTGTATTTTTCACTACTGTGTCCTCCTCCTTTCTTTAGGCACCTACCTGATACCTCCCTCCCTTCCTATGTGAGAGGTGAGGCACTTACTCAATTTCTCTTTTACTTAAAATAATACCAAACATTTGCATATATTAAGTACTTCGCCATGCACTACCCAAAGGCCTAAGATTTGGATACCAGTAATTTGCACAGATAAGGAAGACTGAGAGCCTTTAAGCAACTTTGCTTTGGGCACCCAAGTAGTAGGTGTTCCGGGTCAGGACTGAGAAGAAAGGGCTATCTGCTTCGGGAGCCCCAAATCTCACCCGTCAGCTTACTACCTGCTTCACTAATCACGCACCGGGCAGGGTG
Source organism: Suricata suricatta (assembly GCF_006229205.1). Taxonomy (NCBI): domain Eukaryota; kingdom Metazoa; phylum Chordata; class Mammalia; order Carnivora; family Herpestidae; genus Suricata; species Suricata suricatta. The sequence goes on along the minus strand of NC_043701.1, from coordinate 150,504,485 downwards.
CCAGCCCCCGCGGATGCGAAACGGGTGAGAGGAGGACCCCACCACCAAGGTCAGTAAGGGAGGCGCAAAGGGGGCCGATGAAGACACCCCGGTAAGCTAGCGGATTGGGCGGAACAAGAATCTGGACGCGGCACAGAGGCAGCTCTCAGGAAGGGAAGGACTCAGACCCAGAATCGGAAAGGCAAAATGGCAGTAGCAGACCCAGGTGACAACTGCAGGGCTGCGGCCAAACCGTGTCCGTCCACCTCTTGGAACGGTAGCTGCGGTCCTGGAAGGCGAGGAAGGCGAAGGGCCTCAGGAGACCCGTGCCACGTAGAAGCCGCCCGGAACAGCCCCGGGGCTGGACGACAGCCAAGCACGGTCGCCGCCGCCCCCCCCCCCCCCCCCCCCCCCCCCCCCGACGAGCCACAGGGAGGGCACAGGCTCCCGGGGCGCGTCACGGGGCTTCCCTGACCCGACAGTCCCGACCGCGGACGCCCGGGAGGGAGGGTCGGGGCTCCCGGGAAGCACGCGCGGTCACCCTCCAGTCGCCCGGGCCCGGGGCAGGGCTCTCGGGGAGCGCTCCGACGCCCGGCT
>NC_043701.1:150486065-150503809 GCF_006229205.1 Suricata suricatta | reverse complement strand
GGCGGGCGTGTGCGCGTGCGCGGGCAGTGCGGGCTGGCGGCGCGCTTCCCGCGGGGCGTCGGTGGCGCGAGGTCGCTGCCCAGGCGTGGGCTTTGTTAAACGCCGGACCCGAGCGGGAAAAGGAAACTGAAAAGTGAATCTGATCCCGGACTAGGCGGAGTCCAGTTCCAGGAAACGGAAACTTCTGCGAGAGCTAGTAGGGCCCCAGCGGTGGCTGAGGAACCCGGGGTGGGGGCGGGGAAGGGCACGTTTACGGACCTCCCGGTGGGTGGCTGGGTGTGGAATTTGCAGCTGGCCCCCTGGACTTCGGCCTGGGCCCTGCCCCTGTCTCACTGAGCCTGCGTGGCGCTCGAGCAGCCTCATTTATTTTTGAATTTAACGCCAGGAGATTGTTGAGCGTTATTTTTGTCATAAGGGTGGCAGCGATGCTCTTCCCAGTTTACCACATCCTAAGCTCAAACTGACGTCTCTGCTTCCAGTCTTGATTCAAAAAACAAATAAACAAAAAACAAAACACAGGTGCAATGCTGTGCACCCGTGCCATTATTTCTGTTGGGTAAATTTAAAGAGATTTTGGGGTCAAAATGCATATACGTTTGAAAAGTTGATAGGTATTGCAGAATAGCTTTGCAAAGAGGTGTATACACCTCCACTCACACTTGTGCGAGAATGCTTGTCTTCTGTGCCTTTGCCAACCGTACTCCCCATAATAAGATTCTAGTAAAGATGGGGGTGGTATTGGTAATCTAAGCGGGAAATGCCAAATACCCATAAACCAAAATTTTGGCCTCTCTTGAATACATTCTCCTAAAACAAATCATACTGAACAACTGCCAAGAACCAGACTTTGTTCAAGGCACTGTCAATTTGGCAATGATGAAAATAGAGGACCTAGCTTTATGGAGTTGTCTTCTAGTATGGAAGATAAATATATAAAGTACAAATAAAATATTATACATCAGATGGTGCTATGGAGAAAAAGCATAGAGAGGTTTTGACCCAGGGTGATTTTTGCTAGTATAAATGTTTGTTTGGGCAGGTTTCACTGAGAAACTTGCAATTGAGAAAATATCTGAAGTGGGGGAAGAAGTGAGCATGAGCTAGAGAAGAATGTTCCAGGCATGGGAAACAATAAGTGCAAATCCCTGGATGTGGGAGCATACTTGGCATGCATCGATGGTGTGGTTGGAGTGGTGAGAGCAGAAAAAGTCATAAGAATATAGATCAGAGAGGTAACCTGGTGGACCTGAAGGCTATTGTAATGTTTATCTGAAGTGAGAAGCCACATTTTAGAAAAGGTACTGAAAGGGTTTTTTTCCCTTCCAACTTTTTTATTTAAATTCAAGTTAGTTAACATGTCGTGGGATATTGGTTTCAGGAGAAGAATTCAGTGATTCATCATTTACATACAACACCCAGTGCCCATTATAACAAGTGCCCTCCTTAATCCCCATCACCCATTTAGCCCATCCCCTGACACCACCAAACCCCCAGTTTGTTCTCTTATGGTTTGTTCCCTCTTTTTTTCCCACTCCCATATGTTCATCTGTTTTGTTTCCTAAATTCCACGTATGAGTGAAACCATATGGTATTTGTGTTTCTCTGACTGACTTATTTTGCTTAGCATAGTACACTCTGGCTCTATCCACATCATTGCAAATGGCAAGATTTCATCCTTTTTTGATGGCTGAGTAATATTCCAGTGTGTGTGTGTATGGGTACGTGTGTATGTGTGTGTGTGTGTGTGTGTGTGTGTGTGTGTGTATACACCACCTCTTCTCTATCCATTCATCAGTCTTTGGACATTGGGCTCTCTCCATAGTTTAGCTATTGTTGATAATGCTGCTATAAACATCAGGGAGCATGTACCCCTTCAAATCTGTATTTTTGTATCCTCTGGTAATTACAGAGTAGTGAAATTGCTGGATCATAGGGTAGTTCTATTTTTAACTTTTTGAGGAATCTCCTTACTGTGTTCCAGAGTGGCTATACCAGTTTGCATTTCCACCAACAGTATAAGAGATTTCCCCTTTCTCTGCAACCTTGCCAATATCCGTTGTTTTCTGTGTTGTTAATTTTAGCCATTCTGATGGATGTGAGGTCGTACCTCATTGTAGTTTTGATCTGTATTTTCCTGATGATGGGTGATGTTGAGCATCTTTCCATGTGTCTGTTAGACATCTGAATTCTTCTTTGGAAAAATGTCTACTCATGTCTTCTGTTGCCCATTTCTTAACTGGATTATTTGTTTTTTGGATGTTGAATTGGATAAATTCTTTATAGATTTTGTGTACTAACCCTTTATCAGATATGTCATTTGCAGATATCATTTCCCATTCCCTAGACTGTCTTTTAGTTTTGTTGATTGTTTCCTTTGTGATGCCAAAGATTTTTATCTTGATTAAGTCCTAATAGTTCATTTTTGCTTTTGTTTCCCTTGCCTCTGGCAACATGTCTAGTGAGAAGTGGCTACATCCAAGGATTTTGATGGTTTCCTATCTCACATTTAGGTGTTTTATCCATTTTGAATTTATTTTTGTGTATGGTGTAAGGAAGTTGCCTTATTTCATTCTTCCTCATGTTGCTGTCCAGTTTTCCCAACACCTTTTTTGAAGAGACTGCTTTTTTTCATTGGATATTCTCTCCTGTTTGGTTGAAGGTTAGTTGACCATATAGTTGTGGGTCCATTTCTGGAATTTCTATTCTATTCAGTTCATCCATGTGTCTGTTTTTGTGCCAGTACCACTGTTTTGTGCCATCTTGATGATGACAGCTTTGTAATATATTTTGAGGTTCAAAATTGTGATGCCTCCAGCTTTGCTTTGCTTTTTCAGGATTGTTTTTGGCTAGTTGAGGTCTTTTTTGGTTCCAAATAAATTTTAGGATTGTTTGTTCTAGCTCTGAGAAAATGCTGGTGGTGTTTTGATAGGGATTCCATTAAATGTGTAGATTGCTTTGGGTAGTATAGACATTTTAAAAATGTTTGTTCTTCCCATCCATGAGCATGAAATGCTTTTCCATTTCTTTGTGTCTTCCTCAATTTCTTTAATAAGTATTCTATAGTTTTCAGTGTGCAGATCTTTTACCTCTTTATTTAGGTTTATTACTAAGCATCTTAATGTTTTAGGTGCAGTTATAATCAATTCCTTGATTCCTTTTTCTGCAGCTTCATTATGGATGTATGGAAATATAGTAGATTTCTGTACTTTGATTTTATATCCTGTGACTTTGCTGAATTCATGTGTTAGTTCTAGCAAATTTCTGCAGTCCCTTTGGGTTTTCTACATAGAGTATCATGTCATTTTCAAATAGTGAAAGTTTGACTATAAACATTGGGGTGGATGTGCCCCTTTGAAACAGCATACCTGAATCCCTTGGATAAATACATAGTAGTGCAATTGCTGGGTAGTTGGGTATTTCTATTTTTAATTTTTTGAAGAACTCCATACTATTTTCTGGAGTAGCTGCACCAGTTTGCATTTCTACCAGTAATGCAAAAAGGGTTCTTCTTCCTCCTCATCTTTGCCAACATCTATTGTTGCCTGAGTTGTTAATGTTAGCCATTCTGACAGGTGTGAGGTGGTATCTTATCATGGTTTTGATCTGTATTTCCCTGATGATGAGAGATATTGAGCATTTTTTCATGTGTCTGTTAGCCATTTGGATGTCTTCTTTGGAAAAGTGTCTATTCATGTCTTTTGCCCATTTCTTAACTGGATTATTTGATTTTGGGGTGTTGAGTTGATTAAGTTCTTTATAGATTTGGGATATTAACCCTCTATCTGATATGTTATTTACAAATATCTTCTCCCATTCTCTCAGTTCCCTTTTAGTTTTGCTGATTGTTTCCTTCACTGTGCAGAAGCTTTTTATCTTGATGAGGTTCCAATAGTTCATTTTTGCTTTTGTTTCCCTTGCCTCGGAAGACATGTCAAGTAAGAAGTTGGTGCGGCTTACATCAAAGAGGCTGTTGCCTTATTCTCCACTAGGATTTTGATGGCTTCCTGTCTTACGTTTAGGTTTTTCATCCATTTTGAGTTTATTTTTGGAAAGTAGTTCCAGGTTCATTCATTTGGATGTTGCTGTTCAATTTTCCCAACACCGTTTGCTGAAGAGACTGTATTTTTTTCCCTTGGATAGTCTTTCCTGCTTTGTCAAAGATTAGTTGGCCATACATTTGTGGGTCCATATCTGGGTTCTCTGTTGTGTTCTATTGCTCTTTGTGTCTATTTTTGTGGCAGTACCATACTGTCTTGATGATTACAGCTTTATAATAGAGTTGAAGTTCAGAATTGTGATGCCTCCAGGTTTGGTTTTCTTTTTTCAGGATTGCTTTGACTATTCAGGGTCTTTTTTGGTTCCATACAAATTTTAGGATTATTTGTTCTAGCTCTGTGAAGAATGCTGGTGAAGAATTTTGATAGGGATTGCACTAAATGTGTAGATTGCTTTGGGTAGTATCGACATCTTAACAATATTTGTTCTTCCAATCCATGAGCATGGAATGTTTTTCCTTTTTTGTGTGTATGCGTCTTCTTTAATTTCTTTCATAAGCTTTCTGTAGTTTTCAGTGTATGGGTTTTCACCTCTTTGGTTAGGTTTATATCTATTTTTTTAATGGTTTTTTAGTGCTATCGTAAATGAGACCAATTCCTTGATTTCTCTTTCTGTTGCTTCATTATTGGTGTATGGAAACACAACTGATTTCTGTACATTGATTTTATATCCTAAACCTTTGCTGAATTCATGGATCAGTTTTAGCAGTTTCTTGGGTTTTCCAGATAGAATATCATGTCGTCTGAGAAGAGTGTAAGTTTGACTCTTTTCTTGCCAATTTGGATGTCTTTTATTTCTTTGTGGTGTTTGATTGCTGAGTCTAGGACTTCCAACAGTATGTTGAATAACAGTGGTGAGAGTGGACATCCTTGTCATGTTCCTGACCTTAAGGGGAAAGCTCTGTTTTTCTTCATTGAGGATGATATTAGTGGTGGGTTTTCACATATGGCTTTTATGATCTTGAGGCATGATCCTTCTGTCCCTACTTTCTTGAAGGCTTTTATCAAGAAAGGGTGCTGGGAGCTCATGGGTGGTTCAGTCGGTTAAGTGTCTGACTTTGGCTCAGGTCATGATCTCGTGTTTCTGAGTTCAAGCCCCATGTCAGGCTCTGTGCTGACAGCTCAGAGCCTAGAGCCTGCTTCAGATTCTATGTCTCCCTCTCTCTCTGCCCCTTCCCTGCTTATGCTCTGTCCTCTCTCTCCCTAAAAAAAATATATATATATATATATAAATATATTTAAAAAAGGGTGCTGTATTTTGTTAAATGCCTTTCCTACATCTATAGAGAGGATTATGTGGATCTTATCCTTACTTTTATTAATGTAGTATATCACTTTGATTGACTTGCAAATATTGAGCCACCCCTGCAGCCCAGGAATAAATCCCACAGTCTTTTTTGTCCTTGTCAATTTGTGACCCACTCTGTGATCTATTCTGAGGAATGTTCCATATGCACTTGAAAAGAATGTGTATTCTGTTGCTTTAGGATGAAATGTTCTGAATGTATCTGTTAAGTAAAGTTAGTCCAGTATGTCATTCAAAGTCATTGTTTTCCTGTTGATTTTCTGCTTAGATGATCTGTTCAGTGCTGTAAATGGTGTGTTAAAGTCCCCTACTATTATTGTATTGTTATCAATGAGTTTATGTTTGTGATTAATTGATTTATATATTTAGGTGCATTGGAGACATAAATATTACAATTGTTAGATCTTCTTGATGGATAGACCTCTTAATTATGATGTAATGCCCTTCTTCATCTTTTGTTACAGTCTTTTGTTTAAAATCTAGTTTGTCTGAGATACTTAGGGCTACTCTGACTTTCTTTTGACATCCATTAGCATGATAGATGGTTCTCTATTCCGTCACATTCAATCTGCAGGCGTCTTTAGGTCTAAAATGAGTCTCTTTAGGCAGCATGTACATGGGTCTTGTTTTTTTCTTTTTATCCATTCTAATACCATATGTCTTTTGATTCAAGCATTTATTCCATTTACATTCAGAGTGATTGTTGAAAGATATGAATTTAGTGCCTTTGTATTACTTGTAAAACTAGTGTTTCTAGTGGTCTTCTCTGTTCTTTTCTAGTCTTTGCTGCTTTTGGTCTTCCCTTATCCCTACTCAAAGTGCCCCCTTTAATATTTCTGGCAGGGCTGGCTTAGTGGTTATAAACTCCTTTAGTTTTTGTTTGTCTGAGAAACTTAAAAAAATTTTTTTTAATGTTTATGTATTTTTGAGAGAAAGAAAGAGCATGAGCAGGGAAGGAGCAGAGAGAGAGAGACACATACAGAATCCGAAGCAGACTCCAGGCTCTCAGCTGTCAGCACAGAGCCTGATGTGGGGCTCAAACTCACAATCTGTGAGACCATGACCTGAGCCAAAGTCCAGCGCTTAACTGAAGGAGTCACCCAGGTGCCCGTCCGTTACGGTATTTTTAAATTCAGCCTGACTAGATTTTAGTTCTCTTATATCTGCAGTAAGGGATTCTTTAGTGTCTACTATGCTTTTTTCAAGCCCAGCTAGTATCCCTATAATTATTTTAAATTCTAGTTCACACACCTTACTTATATCTGTATTGATTAAATCCCTGGCCATTACTTCTTCCTATTCTTTCTTTCGGGGTGAATTCCTCCATCTTGTCATTTTGTCTAGAAAAAGAAAAGAAAAGAAAAGAAAAAGCTACATCCAAGGTGTGTTTTGGTCTGCTTGCTTAAAGAAGCTAGATCCAAAAAAATAAAATTAAAAAATTGAAAATTAAAAAATAAAAATATAAGATATAAAAAATAAAAATCTAGCTAGATCCTATTTTCCCTACAGCTGAAGCTTTGCAGCCCTCAATGATCAGTAGACTTGGTACATGTGAAGAGTTTGTGCTGGCCTTATGGAGAAGGGGCCTGTTGCATTGATTCCCAGGTGGACTTGCCCTAGTGGAGATGCATCTTCAGGGTGCAGAAGGGCAGGGTTTGGTGTAAGTGTCTTGGTGGTGCTGTTTTGTTCACTGAAGTTGGTCAGTTGCCTGGGTCTCTCATCCTTGGAGTGGGGAGTTTACGTCCACCTGCCACTCTTAAGGAAGCCCTCACAGGAGAGCAAAGAGTCACCCCTCTTGTGTCCCCAGCTTCCATCAGATCCCTGCCTTCACCCTGTCTGTGAACAAGCTGTCTGCCTACCAGGGGGCACAGTACTCCTATGTTTTATCTCAAGTGCAGAGATGGATTTCAAAACTCCAAACTTTAGGGGCTTATGCAGCATGGCCCCTTGCTGATCCTCTGGTGGAGGGTCTCGCTGCACTTTTCCTAGAAAAGCAGTTGCATGAGCATGCAGCAGCTTGGAGTTTATGGTAAAGTGCAGCCGAAGGCTGGCACTGAGGCTCACTGCCCTCAGCTGGTGTCCCCATTCCTGTGCTGGGGAACAGTGTAGCACCTTGGCACCACCAGTTCTTCTGTCCCCAGAGTGGCCGTGCTGCTACTCCTAAATGCAATCCAAACAGGGGAACTGTTTCTCCCTGTGTGACCCAGGGTATCCTCAGACCACGCCACCTGCTCCTGGGTCTCAGCCCTCCTTTCCCACAGGGTCACCACTAAACCTGCCAGGCACAACCCCAGCGATGGTACAGACTTCTAAAACTTCAGATTTTACACTCACCTGCTTATAATAACTTGCAGTAGTCTCATAAACAGGGCTCTCTCCCCTCCACAGACCCACAGTTCTTATCTCCCCCAAATCAACTCTGCAGCTCCTACCTTCCATGAGGTGGTCATTTTTCTACTTGTAGATTTGTAGTTTTGTTCTCTCAGTCCTTAGATAGATTTCTTGGGTGTTCAGAATGGTTTTGATATTTATCTAGCTGTGTTTGAGGGATGAGGCAAGCTTAGGGTCCTCCTACTCCTCCGCCATCTTAACTCCTCTCGCCAGAATGGTTTGCTGTGGGCAAGAAAAGTAAAACCAGAATTTCCTCCTTCCTAAGGATTGGGAAAAATTTGTTAGTGTGCCAGTGTTTGAGAAAATTTTCAGGGCAGGTGGGTGGCTCAGTTGTTTGAACTGTCCACCTCTTGATTTCAGCACCAGTAATGATCCCAGGGTTGTGGGATCAAGCCCCATGTTGGGCTCCACTCTGAGTGTGGAGCTTTTTTAAGATTCTCTGCCTCTCCCTCTCCCTCTGCCCCTCTCCCCTGCTCTCTCTAAAATGTAAAATTTTAAAAAAATTTTCAGTGTATTGATCATGCTTTTTCCTTCTTTGTTCCTACTTCTTTTCCTTCTTTTCTTTCAGCTGCATTTGGGCCAAGAGATTGTCTTTACTTACTAAATTTTAAATGGATAGCAACTAAGCAATCAGAAGTAAACATCATAGGAAAAAAATCCTGGTTATATACTTATATTGTTAGGAATTCAAATTCAGAAAGACAAAAACCATCTGTAAAAAATTTAAAGAATATACTTTTCAAGTTTGAGGAGAAACAAAGATCTGACTAGTGGATGGGTGTTAAACATACTGAAATTACTAGATGAAATTTAAATATCAATCTTTTTTTCAGAGAATGTTGGATTAGGTGCATTCTTGGTATAATCAGTAGTGCATTGTCTTATGAATTCTTATCAAGATGTGATATATACAGAAACTAGAGAAAAAGGGAAATAGAAAGTGAAACATGGCAAGTGATCTGAAATCTGCTTGAGAAACTGAAATTAAGTAGTAACTCCTCTATGAAATAAATATAAGGCAGAATTCTCAACCTTGGAAAGTCTTAATATTTGAACTGGATAAGTCTTAGTTGTGGGAACCTGTCCAGCATTGTGGGATGTTTAAGGAGCATCTTTTTTTTTTTTGAGACAGAGTTTTAACCCACTAGATGACAGCAGCACCCTGCAGTTGTGACCAAAAAAATTGCCTCCATAAGTTAGCAAAAAGCAACTTTTAAAAAAATTTTCTGAGGCACAAAATTTTCCTCTCCCCTGTTATGTCCACTCCCATTAAAAATCACTGCTATAAATAATGCCCTCACTTATACACCAAATTTATCTGAATTGATCTTCACAGCACAGTCTGAAAGACCTAGGAGGTGGGCTTCAGGTAGAAGAGGAATGGTCAGATACAGATAAAGAGCTGTTGGGGGAGGTCTTGGATTTCAGGAGGAGGCCTGGGTGAAAGGAGGGATCTCAAGGGAATGTCCCAGGAGGTCTAATCCTTTCATCATGGACTCCAGAACTGAGGTGGCTGTATCACATTTGACGTGGCTGGCGACAAGCTACAGACAGTGGGCTCAGACTGTGGGTGGGTCATTCAAGTTGGGCAAGCTATAAGTAGGGGTCCTTAGTCCCAATCCAGTTCCAGCTCTGGCAGCATCATGGGCATGGAGACATTGGTGGCTAGGATGATCCCCAAGGAGCTGGAGCATGAAGGAAAGTGTAGATAGCAATTAGGAAAGACCTGAGCTGGAGTACCTTAACAGTAGTGACTGTCAGGACCTATAATCTGGCCTAATTTAGGGGTACACGAGAGACTCCCTGCTCACCTGGAGAAATTTTTAAGTGGGAGTAACCTTAAATAAGGACACTAAACAAAGGAAACAATCAACAAAAATAAAAGACAGCCTAGGGAACAGGAAAAGATATTTGCAAATGACATATCTGATAAAGGGTTAGTATCGAAAATCTGCAAAGAACTTTTCCAACTCAGTATCCAAAAAACAAATAATCCAGTTAAGAAATGGGCAGCAGAAGACAAGAGTAGACATTTTTCCAAAGAGCAATTCCAGATGGCTAACAGACACATGGAACGATGCTCAACATCACTCATCATCAGGGAGATGCAGATCAAAACCACAATGAGATTCCATCTCACACCTGTCAGAATGGCTAAAATCAACAACACAGAAAACAACAGATGTTGGCAAGGTTGCAGAGAAAGGGGAGCCCTCTTGCACTGTTAGAGACCATTTGTTAGTGCCTGGAAATATCCCTGTGTAAGCTTAGCAATAGCATTTTCAATACCAAAGAGCATCTGTTTTCCTGGATGTGCTGCTTGTTATCCTTCTCTGCAGACAACCAGCCTGTCCCACACTTCAGAGTTACTGAGCCCTGGGAAGTGCAGAGATCTTTCCCAGAGTAGGGAGGGATGGAATAGAGACATGGTATTAGGTTATAAGACACTCTAGTAACCATTATCTCTGGAGATTGTCCAACACACCACACACAAACACATCACATACTCCAGAAATTTATTTTGCCTCAATGAATTCTGCTTTCTAGGTGCAAATGATACATAACAATACCAGGAAGAGTTGCCTAATAAAGAATGAAGCAACCACCCAACAATTATTTACCTTTAATATTTTTCACTCTGGGAGAATTGGCAGCACACAGGATATTTCCCCAAACACACGCACTTTAAGATATCATTCTTGTTAAATCTAATCTTTTGTGTTAGTGATAAAGCAGTTGGGCAGATGGCTTCTATGTGACTCTAATGCCTACTCTCAAAGATACAAAGTTTGCTTCCCCTGCAGTTCCTGGAGGATTTCAGTAGAAATCCAAAGTACTATCAGATATTTCTCTGAATTCCTTGGGGATTTGTAATTTCGTGGATTAGGGGTCCCCACCAAGGAATGTAGGGAGCTTCTAGAAGTTGGAAAAGGGACAAGAATGATTGCCCCCTAGAGCCTCTGGAAGCAGTGTGGCTGTGCCAACACCTTGATTTCAATCCACTGAGGCCCATTTCAGTCTTCTGACCTCAAGAACTATAAGATGATAAATTTGTATGGTTTTAAGCTACTAATTTTGTGGTAATTAATTATAGCCACAATAGGAAATTAATACATCTTCCCCCAAAACAAATACAGAAATGGAAAAACAGTAACATTGTTTCCTTATTTTTTTCCTTTTAAAAATATTACTTGGGTTGCAATGCCTTTTAATAAAATGTCATAGTCAAAGGTGATTGCTAGTGATAGTCTCTCAGATCATATAGCAACCTTTTCATGTTTTTTGATGTAACTAGATCAATACCAGCAAATGACTGAATAAATAGTGCTTCAAACCAGATGGCATAAAACAAGAGAACTGCTTGGAACAACTCAACAAATTACATTCCAACTTCTTCATGGAGAAAGCTGACCTTTAATTGACTCTGTTCTTGTTTTACTGTTTTTCCTCACTAGATTGTAAACTGCATTAGGTTTGGGGAAAATGTCTGCTTTCAGTGAACTTGAGGTAGACCACATCTGTCCATTCCTAGTTCCTAGAAGAATGTGCTGGCCCTCCTGACATCTTATGACCACAAGATAGGGCTTAGATCCCTGTGTTAATTTCCAAACCCAACAAATCAAGATCACCTAAATAACAAGAATCCCAATCCCACTCCCTAAGTATACTTAATTATAGGAGTAGGTTCTAAAATCCTCTAAGCAAAATGGGAGCATAGAAAGGGAGAGTAGAACTACCCAATGGGACAAAAGAAAGGGGGACCATGGTCAGGCTGGCCCACTAGGGAAGCCTAGGTTCACTTAAAGGGAAGAGTGGCTATTAGACAAACCTTTTTCTTCCTGGAGGTGATAACCTAAGGCACGAGAACCTCTTAGACTTGTCCTTGACAGAACTACCTGATGGTAGGGGATTTCTCTGACATGTACCATCTCACTTTAGGACAATGTGCACTGCATACAAGAGGGTAAAACTCCATCACGGAACAATCTTTATTGCCAGATACGAGGCCGAGGCCGATGAGACATTTTGTCCTGAGATTCCCTTAATTCCTTCCCAGCTTGGGCACAATGAGAAACACTAAGACATTTCACCTTATTTTGTTTTTGTGCTCACAAGACAAGTAGCAAAAGCCACCTGGAATCACACTGGTTTCAGTATTGAACTTTGCCACTTGCTGTGTGATCATGAGCTGGATGGCTCGCCATTTTTTAAAGGTTGTTTGTTTACTGTAATCTCGACACCCAATGTGGGGCTTGAACTCACATCCCTGAGATCAAGAGTCACATGCTGTTTCCACTGAGCCAGCCAGGCACCTTGGTTCACTTTCCTAAGCTACAAATCCTTGCCTATGGAATCAGGATAGCAATAGATCTTGCCCCATGGGGTCATGGTGAAGTGAAATGGAATAACACTTGGAAAGCATCTCATTCTTCTCATACTGAAGAGCATTCAGTAACTGTGGGTGTTATTTTCATGATGTATGATAAGTCCCTCCACCTGTGCAGTGGGAAGTCTGTGCTCACCTCCAGCTGGGCCCTTTCCCTATTATAATTTGGGGAATTATGTCATGTCTCTGACTGTGTAGCTGCTAAGGCAGAGAGCACTCTGCTGTGATCCTCAGGCCAGGGCAGTCTAGATCTTCCTACCTTAAGGTCCAAGTCAGGAATCCCTGGGCATACCCATACAGGGAGTCTGGCAAAGCCTCTTGGACGTTAAGCATCTAGCTCTTCCCTTACAAGGACTGACCTGTGTGGGGGAGAAGAGGTTTTGCAGTGGGGATCACTTCTCAGCTCTCTCCTAGTTCTGTATCAGATGGGATGCTTCTAGCAGACCAGTTGAGTTTTCAGGTGAAAACATTTTCTGCAAGGCACCAGCTCTAACCTAACTCTGAAAAAAGGAACGGAAATGTAAGCAAACACTGAAATAAAGGGTAGAAGTTTGCACTATGTGCAATACGGCTTTGGAATTATTTTTAATTGAAATAGTTGACATATTATATTAATTTCAAGTGTAAAACATAGTAATTCGACATTTATCTACATTATATAATTAATGATTACCACAGTGAGTCTGTACCAATATGTCACCAAAGTTGTTACAATATTATTGATTATATTCCCTGTGCTGTACTTTCTATCCCCATAACTTATTTGTTTTATAACTGAAGGGTTTAACCTCTTCATCCCTTTCACCTATTGGCACCAAGGGATAGTGTGTCTGAGAAACAAAGCAAGTGTTTATCTTGTGATCACTGTGAATTTGGCAGCAATCCTGGGTCTGTGGGGCTCTGACTTAGCTGATTAGGTATGCAGGATATTACCCACTGTGTCTTTGGCATAAACACACCTATGAACTACACAGGACAGCAGCATTAAAGAGAAAGGAAACAGCCATTATAAATGTGTCTGTGTGTGTGTGTGTGTGTGTGTGTGTGTGTGTGTGTGTGTTTACAAATAGCAAAGAGCAATGAAAACTAAACAGGAAACTCACTTTGAATGGATGGGGTTTCTGTTTGAAGAAATGAATCCTAATGAGTCCAATATCAGAATTCCAGGACCACATCTGTGTTTGATTGACCAGATGGGTGAGTCAAACTCTAGGAATTGCCTTATCAGTTAAATAAGCTTTGAGTAGAAAACTCCTTGGGAATCTTTAAAAAGAAAAAAAGAAGAAGGGCACCCAGATGGCTCAGTTGGTTGGGCGGCCAACTGCGGCTCAGGTCATGATTTTGCAGTTTGCAGATATGGCCCCGCTTTGGGCTCTGTGCTGACAGCTCGCTCAGAGCCTGGAGCCTGCTTCGGATTCTGTGTCTCCTCTCTCTGCCCCTACCCCATTCATGCTTTGTTTCTCTCTGTCTCTCAATAATAAATAAATGTAAAAAAAATTTTTTTAATAAAAAAAGAAGAGAAGAGAAAGAGAAAGAAGAAAAAAACTGACATGTGAGCTAATCTCTAGTCCAGCAAATCAGAATCTCTGGCAGTGAGGCCCAGGCATCAGAATTATCAGTAATTTATTTTATTATTTTTAACACTTATTTATTTTGAAAGAGCATGCAAGCAGGGGAGAGGCAGAGGGAGAATGGGAGAGAGAGAGAATCCCAGGCAGGCTCCGCACTGTCAGCACAAGCCTGATTTGGGGCTCAAACTTAAAAACCATGAGAGAGGGACCTGAGCTGAAATCAAGAGTCAGACACTTAACCGACTGAGCTACTGATAATTTCTAATTGCAGCTGAAGTTTAGAATTCTACAGTAGGCTAGAAAGCATAAGTTCCACTACTTATGTCATTTTCATAACTCTGTGAAGTCCTCAGATGTTTAGGGAACCTGAAGTTCAAACATGTCGCTGGGGTGTTGGAGGCAGCCTTCAGTGCCATTAGCTCCTTATTTTTTTCAAACGTCAGCAAGCCATGAACGGTCATTAGTTATATGCAGGCTGCTCTTTTGGTACCTGGATATGACATATTTCCTCTTCTCAAGTGACTTCCTATGTAGGTGGAAAGACAGATTCATAAGCATTAATTCAAATGCAGTAAACATCGGTTGCCCTATGTACAGAAAAAACTTTCTTCGGTTAACTCTTGATCTTTCAGCTGAAGCCTTTGGCAGAATCATAGTCCTGCTGGCTCTCCATTTAGTGAACACCCCCAAGAACGTATGCTGCGACTGGCCCTGGCCCTGCTAAGGCAGGTTTTTGAAGCTACTCATGCAATGTGCAGTGATGCTGGCTGCACATACTAAGGCTCCCAGAAGACCCTGGCCTGGGACCACCCAACCACATCTGTATCTCAAGGCACAGTAATCCTGCAGAAGCAGATAAGAGAGAATACGTGTCTGTGAAGTGCCGGTTGACCTCCAACTTGGTATTCTAGAAATAGGAAGTTGTATAGAATAGGGCCCAATGTTTGGTATTATATCCTTAGTGTCCACTCAAGTGTGAGTTTGTTTCAGGTGACTTGGTAGTTGTACCTCCTCCTGAAGGTCATCAGTTGTTCAATGGCCTGTAGGTGAGATCTAGATCCTTACTTTTCCAGGCAAATACCATCTGAGAACAGAACAGACTCAAAGAAGCTGAGGTACCGAGTTAGATCATACCCATTTCCTCTCAGGGAGTTGGCTGATCAGATACCCTTTATGGCACCAAAATTGGAAGCAAAACTGAATGTTCTTCCACAGGTGAGCGATGACTAAACTGTGGTACCTCCATACAGTGGAGTATTATTCAGCAGTTAAATGGGCTATCAAGCTACAAAGACATGAAGGAACATTAAATGCATATTGCTACATGAAAGAAGCATCTAAAAGGGCTACATATTGTATAATTCCAATTATATGACATTCTGGAGAAGGCCAAACTATAGAAATAATGAAGAGGTCAGTCCTTACTAGAGGTTTAGGGGGAATGGTAAAAGTGGAGCCCAGGGCATTTTTAGGGCAGTGAAACTCTTCTTATGATAGTGTAATGGTAGACACTTGATGTTATGAACAATATAAAGAATGAAATGTACTGGAAACTATGGACTTTAGGAATAATGTATCAATATTGCTTGGTTCATTAGTTGGAACTAATATGCCACACAAAAGCAAGACGTTAGTAAAACAGCAGGTCTTAAGGATTAACTTGCTTCTAATTAACATTCCTTACTTACTGACCTAAATCCCTTAATCTGCAACAGAACTAATTTACTTTGAGATTTGCAGACCACTGGCCTTGAGGAGGGAAGAACCAGAACTTTTCCCAGGCCCCAGAGGCCAGCAAGTCTGTTTGAGGCTGACTCAGCTTTCAGATTAGCCCAGCAATTTTTTAGCAACATGTTTTTCTTTTTTTGGGCACACAAATGATTTTACTGACTTCCCTTTGTGTATCCATAGACATTGCCTTCCTTTGTAAGAAGGAACAGAGTACTCCTGTACATCATAAAACAAGAACCAGACTCCCTCACACACACCCAAGCACTAAGATAACTTTTGTAGCTGACATCATGGAATCTGCACATAATCAAGAAATGTTGCAGGCCACTGCACTCCCTTTGCTGATTAACTACCCTAAACCCCCTTAAAAACCCCTGAGCCAGGCAGAAACCTCAGCGTACCTTCTCCCTAGATTGCTGGCCTCCTGAAACTCTTATTCTCAAATTCCTTTCCAATCAAAAACTCATCTCTTTTTTTCTTTTCTTTTTTCTTTTTATTTTAGAGGATGAGAGAGAGCACACAAGCAGGGGAGAGAGGCAGAAGGATTGAGAGGGAAAAAATCTTAAGCGGGCTCTAACCTGGGCGCCAAGCCCAATGTGAGGTTCCATCCTATGATCCTGGGTTCATGATGTGAGCTGAAATCAAGAGTTGGATTCAACTGACTGAGCCACCCAGGTGCCCCAAAAACTTGTCCCTTGAGTAATGGCCTTTCTAGGGACTGGCAGACAAACTTGGGTTCCATAACATTATTTATACGAGGGAAACTGTAGGAGGGATCAGGGTGTGGAAGAAGCAGGTATATTAGAACTCTGCACTTTCTGTGCATTTTTTCTATAAGCCTAAAAGTGTTCTAAAAATAAAATTTATTAAGTGAAAAAAAAGAGTTGCAGTAAGGGAGGGAGAGGGTGCAATTGGAGAGGGTGATAATGATGATGGTAATAGGGAAGTAGCTCTGAAGATCTGCAAATGTCTGAAAGCTTAGTCGCAAATTTTTGTGTAAATACATACACAGATCACACACACACACACACACACACACGCACACACATGTATTTACAAATAGGAAAGAGCTCATAGAAAGGCAGAGCTGGAGACAAAGGTGGGGATAAATAGACGACACATTAGAAGCCTATGCACACAATATCCTGACTTTGTGGCTTTTAACATCCTGGCCATAGGGATTCCAGCACCCGAGGACTGAAAACCAAGAGCCATCCTCAACTTCTGCCCAGGGTAACCTATGGTTTCACGATCATATATTTACATTGTGGCTTCAGCCCGCCCCTACCCAAACCAGTGAAGATGGCCAGGATGGTTCCTGCAAGAACCTTGTAAGGCCAAAAACTCTGCCTCCCAACTGGCAGGAGTCCCTTGGATGAATAGAAACAACTCCTGTCTGAGGCTGCCCTAACAGTGACCCATAACCTCTGCAAACATAAAAAGAAAAGACACCCCTAACCCCCATGGGGTTGCCATTTCTGGGGCTGCCCAGTCTCCTCCCTTTTTGAGAGTGTACTGTCCTTAATAAACTGCTTTGGGTTTGCTACTTTCCTTCTGGCATCTTCATTGAAGCGCAGATCCCCACATGAAAATGTCCTGGGTAATCTAAGAACCCATATCTCCATTCACATAATGCAGACTCCCATTGGTAGCAGGGCCTTGAATAACGAACATGTCTATTTCAATTTCTTTTGTGGTTTTTTGTCAAACTGCAAAGAACCACCTTTTTCCATATTACTTAAATAAGACTGGCCGTAAACCCCTACAAAACTACAAAACCAGACACAAAACCTAAAATTCCCATTCTATGTCTCATAAATGATCAGCTGAACAATTTGTCCCCATGATCAATCAGAACAAAATACCTGTTAATGTAACTCAACTAAATTTCTAAATTTCTCTTCCTCACACAATACTGAAATTTGATTTCCTACTAGTAGGTTTTACAAGTATGGGAATGCTAAACAATCCCTCTCAAAATGGCTGACAATAAGGAAAGTTATTTCCTGATCTACCACCCACTCCCTGCTCCTGACACCCAGTTCTTTCTAGCCTTGTTTACACTTCCACTAAAAGAATGGGTTTTCCCTCTTTAGTTTTCGTTTCTCTGCTACCAGTGGGAGTTTGCATTATGTGGATGGAGATACGGGTTCTTGGATTACTCAGGAAATTTTCACGTGAGGATCCGCGCTTCAATGAAGACGCCAGAAGGAAAGTAGCAAACCCAAAGCAGTTTATTAAGGACAGTACACTCTTCTTCTCTTCTCTTCTCTTCTCTTCTCTTCTCTTCTCTTCTCTTCTCT
>NC_043701.1:150476599-150485965 GCF_006229205.1 Suricata suricatta | reverse complement strand
ATTGCGGGAGCAAAGACTTGTGGGGAAATGTAGTTTTCACTCTGGCATTGGCCTTCCGGGCTGCCTCTGCGCGTGCTCACTTCCTCTCCAAGTCTGTAAACTTTCTTTCCGCAGGGTACACCTTCTCATAGGTGGCGCTTCTCAGATCACCTAGGGGCCAGTGCTACAGGACGGGGGAGTTTGGGGTTGGCCAAAGGCAGACGAGGGGCTGCAGTGTTCGGAAGCCTGCGGGTCTTGGGTTGCGAGGGGACCCCGCGGCGGGACCTCTGGCACTTGAGCCCCACCTAGGGCGGGTGGGGGCAGCCTCGGCCTGGATGAGGGACGACTGGGCCAGGGAGCCTTTCTCAGCCGAAGGGGGCGCCTCTGCGTGGGGACGCGTGGGCTCATGTCCTGGGAGGTTGCAGGGTCCTTGTGGTGGCCGCTGCAGTGGGCACGGGCAGCTGCGGACGGAGCTCGGCTCTAGTTATTGAGCAACGCTGGGAATGACATTCAGTTTTGTCTTCTGCAGAATGAAAATGTTTTTCCATGATCCATGCTGTTGTTCTGCGCTGCTAATGTCTATGCTAGATATATGTAGATTTTTGCCATCAAGAGCTCTCTAGGCCATATTTGAGGTAAACTTAGCTGTCCCCATGTTAAGAGAACAGTAAAACCGAGGCTCAGAGATGAAGTGATTAACCCTAGATCACACAGCCAGCAGCTGCGGGAATCCAGTGTTCAATCCATTTTTCTGCGCATCTCATGTTCCTTCTAATAAACTGCCTTGCCTGAAGTCCAGCAGTGTTATTCATAGCACTGAGCCCTGATAATGTCTTTACAGTATCAGGAAAATAATTGTGAGGTATATGGGGACTGAATAATTTCTTGGCCCTTCTATTTCTGGGATATTTGATTATTTTTATTCTTCTGAGTGCTTGGGTCAGGTAGCATAATTTCTGGGCCAGGTCTGCCCTGTCTAGCTTTTGTCTTTGGAGAACTTCATTTGAGTTTGTTGATAGCAAAAGCTCTTGATTCTTGGGGGAAAGTATGTGCTATGAGAGTCAGATTGGGAGCCCTGTTTGCAAGTTCCAATCAATTTTAATTTGTTTTTGCTGCCCAGGTCCCAGCTCTTGGATCAAAACAGCTCTTGTACTTTTTTGTTGTTTAAATTTTTTTTTTTTTGAGAGACAGAGAAAAAGTGAGCATGCCAGGGGATGGGCAGAGAGAGGGGGACAGAGGATCCCAAGCAGGCTCCACACTGACAACAGTGAGCCCCACGTGGGGCTCAAAACCACAAACCTTGAGATCACGACCTGAGCCAGCTGAGCCACCCAGACACCCCTGGAGCAAAACAGCTCTTGAGATGAGAAAGAGTAGTTCCCAGTAATGTGGGAAACAAAGGCAGAAGGAAATGGCAGGTAAAATTAAATTTTCTTATCACCTGCAGTCCATTGACAAATACTTCAGGCTGACTGAGTAAAAAATTTCTCCAGGAACTCCCTACTGTGTTAATGCTAATGCCTTGCTAGAAGGTAAAATAACCTTAGCTTGACAATAGCTAGGCCTCCCACGTCCTTGGAGTCTTCTTTAGCAAGTGAAAATCTCATTGGAGGGGCGCCTGGGTAGCTCAGTCAGTTAAATGTCCCACTTCGGCTCAGGTCATGATCTCATGGTTTGTGGGTTCGAGCCCTGCATTGGGCTCTGTGCTGACAGCTAGCTCAGAACCTGGAACCTGTCTTCAGATTCTGTGTCTCCCTCTCTCTCTGACCCTCCCCTGCTCGCACTGTCTCTCTAAAAAAAAAAAATAAATAAAAAAAAAAAGAAAATCTCATTGGAAACTTCCCCTTGACTTTACCTCCCCAACTCCCAAGTATATAACCAGTCCCTCCTCATGGTCCCAGGGCAGCTGTTTCTGCCCACAGGTCCTGTCCCCATGCTTTAATAATATCACCTTTTTGCAACAAAGAAGTCTTCAAGAATTCTTTCTTGGCCATCCACTCTGGACCCCAAGAACTCCCCATTACCCCCAAACCTCATCACCCAGGAACCCACCTGGAAAATCAGCCCTTGATCCGAGACCTCTCACCAGAGGCTCAAAACAGAGACCAAAGAGGCCCAGGAAAGACTATATCCTCAAACTGCCAGGATAGAAGTAATTCTTGGTCCTCCTACCGAATGAGCAATGCTTGGGTGATGTCACCATAACCAGAAATCAGCTTTAAGATCCACTGATCAGCTTTAAGAATTGAAATGAGGCTGGCAGGATGAAAGAAAGGTAGGAAGCACAGCTGAGGGTACCTCACAGTAAGTTGGTGAGGATACAGCTCAGGGAAAGGAATCACCAGCCACAGGAGAAATTGCCCTTGTTCGCCCTCATAAGCCACGCTCCTTCACTCTGCACTTGCTCTACAATGTAGAAAGGTGCATCATTCTGTTCTGACAGTAAAACATCAAACAACTAATGTATAAAGAGTTTGAAGTTTTTATTTTTATTTTTTATTTTTTTCTGTTTTTTTTTTTTTTTTTGAAAGACAGAGAGATGGTATGAGCAGGGGAGGGTCAGAGAGAGAAGGAGACACAGAATCTGAAACAGGCTCCAGCTCTGAGCTGTCAGCACAGAGCCTGATGTGGGGTGCGAACCCACAAACCATGTATCATGACCTGAGCTGAACTGGACGCTTAATCGACTGAGCCACCCAGGTGCCCCGAGTTTAAAGATTTTAAAATTTTGCCTGTATTTAAGAGGTGAAAAAAAAGTAGGCCTAGAAGATAAGTGAGTGACTTGTTTAGACTCACATAATATATTAGTGGCATGCCCAGGGAACTCCTTTCTGTCTACACTGAACAATGAGGTCACGTCAACTTTTTTATTAAAAGGTCCTTTTGAGAAACTGTAACCAAGTTAGAATAAACAAAATGCCCCCTCCCTTTCCAGGAAATGCTGATGAAGATTTTCTAACTCAAGGGCCAAACACTGTCCCTAGGAAAGCAGAGAAATAAAGGCAATGTCTTCTGTATTGTTCTTTGTTTAGTCCTTAACTGTTGTTATTTGCTTATTGATTTTAGTCATTGTAGAGGGGAAGGTAAATTCATTTTAGTAGGACGTTAGTAGGAAATGTTTATATTCACCTAATAAAAAATCTTATTCTGAGCTGTGACCTGTCAGAGCCCCGCGTAGACAGTGGGTGTTCTTCCTGCCCTTAGGGTTGAAGCACCTGGCCCACAGGGCTGGTATGCAGCTGCTGTGTGAAGCTTGCTAGGCGGGTAGCTCTACACAGCTCAGCTGGCCGCACGGGACCTCATTTTCTTTTCCTTCTTTCCCAGTTGTACTTTTACAATTCTCTTCAGTTTTCCAAGAGCAACAGGAAGTGACCAAATCACAGGTGAGTGTTCATTTCTGCTTTGTTTTGCAATGGATTTTGTGAGGTTTGTAAGGGAACAGAAATTAAAATAGAAAAATAGAAATAGATGAAAATCAACATCAGATTAACTGTAGACAATCGGGTCAGTAGCTGAGCAAAGTCAGCATGTGGATATATGCTAGTCCTATAAAGTCCCAGAGTTATCAAAGTTGAATGGCAAGTTTGCCATTCCGATCTTTCTGACAGCAATGGAGAATGAGAAAAACGAGTCTTGTAGGCCACGAAAACACTGGCACTGCTGTAAGAAATTATCGTAGACTGGTAGCTTCAGCATCAAGCACTTATTTCTCATATTCTGGAGCCTGGGAAGTCCAAGATCAAGGAGCCAACACATTTGGTTCTTAGAACCCTCATCCAGTTTGCCCATGGCCTCTTATTGGATCTTCACATGGTGGAGAGAGACTAGGGGGCAAGCTCTCTCATACCCTTTCTTCTTCTTTTTTTTAATTTTTAAAAATTAAAAAAAAATTTAATTTCAGTATAGTGAACATACATTATTATATTAGTTCCAGGTGTACAATACGGTGATTCAACAGTTCTATACATGATACTCAGTGCTCATCATAAGTGTACCCTTAATCCTCTTCACCTACTTCAATTTCACCCCTACCCACCTCCCTTCTGATACGCTTTATTTTATTTTATTTTATTTTTTTAATAGTTTATTACCAAGTTGGTTTCCATATGACACCCAGCACTCTTCCCCACAAGTGCCCCTCTCCATGACCATCACCCCCCTTCCACTTCCTCCCTCCCTCTTTAGCCCTCAGTTTGTGCTCAGCATTCAAAAGTCTCTCATGATTTGCCTCACTCCCTCTCCCCAACTCTTTTCACCCCCTTTCCCCTTCCCATGGTCTCCTATTAGGTTTCTTCTGTTAGACCTATGAGTGACAACATAAGGTATCTGTCCTTCTCTGCCTGACTTATTTCACTTAGCATGACTCCCTCTAGGTCCATCCATTTTGCTACAAATGGCCAGATTTCATTCTTTGTCATTGTCATGTATTATTCCATTGTATATATATACCACATCTTCTTGATCCATTCATCAATTGATGGACATTTAGGCTCTTTCCATGATTTAGCTATTGTTGACAGTGCTGCTATGAACATTGGGGTACATGTGCCCCTATGCATCAGCACTTCTGTATCCCTTGGGTAAATCCCTCGCAGTGCCATTGCTGGGTCATAAGGGAGTTCTATGGATAGTTTTTTGAGGAACCTGAGCACTGTTTTCCAGAGCAGCTTTATCAGTTTACATTCCCACCAACAGTATAGGAGGGTGTCTGTCTCTCCACACCCTCCCCAGCATCTATAGTCTCTTAATTTGTTCATTTTAGCCACTCTGACTGGCATGAGGTGGTATCTCAATGTGGTTTTGATTTGTATTTCCCTAATGCTGAGTAGTGCTGAGCATCGTTTCATGTGACCATCTGGATGTCCTCTTTGGAGAAGTGTCTGTTCAAGTCTTCTGCCCATTTCTTCATTGGGTTGTTCGTTTTTTGGGTATGGAGTTTGGTCAGTTTCTTGTAGATTTTAGATTCTAGCCCTTTATCCATACTGCCATTTGCCACGATTTTTTCCCATTCTGTTGGTTGCCTTTTTTTTTTTTTATTGTTTCTTTTGCAGTGCAGAAGCTTTTTATCTTGATGAGGTCCCAATAGTTCATATTTGTTCTTGATTCCTTTGCCTTTAGGGATGTGTCAACTAGGAAATTCCTGCAATTGAGGTCAAGGAGGCTACTCCCTGCCTTCTCCTCTAGGATTTTGATGGTTTCTTGTCTCACATTCAGGTCTTTTATCCATTTTGAGTTTGTTTTTGTGAATGGTGTAAGAAAGTGGTCTAGTTTCATTCTTCTGCATGTTGCTGTCCAGCTCTCCCAGCACATCTACTAAAGAGGCTTTCTTTTTTCCATTGGATTCTCTTTCTTCCTTTGTCAAAGATTAATAGGCCACACACTTGTGGGTTCAGTTCTGGGCTCTCTATTCTATTCCATTGGTCTATGTGTCTGTTTCTGTGCCAATACCAGCTTTGTGCCAATGACAGCTTTGTAGTAGAGGCCAAAGTCTGGGATTGTGATGCCTTCCATTTTGGTTTTCTTCTTCAATATTACTTTGGTTATTCGAGGTTTTTAGTGGTCCCATATGAATTTTAAGATAATTTGCTCTAGCGTTGAGAAGAATGCTGGTGCAATTTTGATGGGGATTACATTGAATATGTAGATTGCTTTGGGTAGTAATGACATTTTAACAATGTTTATTCTTTCAATCCATGAGCACGGAATGTTTTTCCATTTCTTTGTGTCTTCTTCAATTTCTTTCTATAAGCTTTCTATAGTTTTCATCATACAGGTCCTTTACATCTTTGGTTGGGTTTATTCCTAGGTGTTTTATGGTTTTTCATGCAATTGTGAATGGGATCAGTTTCCTGATTTCTCTTTCTGTTGTTTCATTTTTTACTTATACCCTTTCTTCTAAGGGCACTAATGTCATTAGGGCTCCATACTAATGACCCATTTACCTCCGAAAGGTCCCATTGCCAAATATCATCACACTGGGCATGAGGGCTTCACCTTGTGAATTTTGGTCTAGGGAACGTTTCTGTTCACTTCATAACAGGGTTTGAGTACACAGTTTTCTGATGGTCTTGTTTGGTCCAGTGGTATAGAATATCGGGGAGACAGCTGAATGGTCAACATGCCCTTTAACTGTTTCTGCATAAATATTTCCCCCACCTAGACTGTGGCACTGTACTTAACTGCTTACTTACTTACCAGTGCCTGGTGTTGTCAGACTTTAGACTTACTGCCAATCTAACTTTTGAGAAAGATTCATCATTTTAATTTGTATTTCTGAGATTACTGATGAACTTGTACATTGTATATTTATTGGCTTTTCATTGCTTTTGTGAATGATTTCATTTTTAATCATCTATTTATATAGTTTTAAGAATGCTTTATGTATTTTGGGCAGTAATTCTTTGTCTATTATATTTATTGTGAACATTTTCTCCAAGTCTGTCCCTTGAACTTTACCTCTGCAGTACCTCTGGCCTTATTAGGGTTTTATATTTTTTGATAGACCTGTCTTTTGATCTTTTCCATTTTCTTTTTTCTTTCAGCTCAGAGCATGGAGCCTGCTTCAGATCCTGTGTCTCCCTTTCTCTCTGCCCCTCCCCCCTCATGCTCTGTTTTTGTCTCAGTAAATTTAAAAAATATATTAAAAATTAAAAAAAATTGTTTGCTTAATTAGTATTAGTATTATTAAAAATATTTAGGTCTTGAGTCAATTGGAAATTGTTATTATAGATAATATGAGGAGGGAATCTAGTTTTACCTTTTAACACATAAAGCACCAATTCTTTATTAATGTTTTTCTCAATGAATTATAATGCCACATCTATCCAGTGTATTACTGTGTCTGCATACATCTGTTGCTGGACATTCTAATTCATTCCATGAGTCCTTAATTCATTCTTCTTTAGGTTTATCATGTTCTTTCTTATGCTTTTTTCAGTCTTACTTCATGAAATCTGGCATCCTTACCTTGTGCCTGATTTTTCAGAGATGACTCAAGTAGTATTAGCCAATGCTGGAATAGTCTTTGTGGGTTTCTGGCACACACCAATTATCCCATTAAAGAAATTTCTTCCTACATCCTAAGTTTTGAATGTCTATTATACCTAGTGATTTTTCTACATACCTTAAGGATGTAGATTACTAATTTGATTTTTTAGATGGTTGATAGTTTTTTTCCCCCGTGTCTTCTGAACTTCTTGGTTCAATTTTGGACACATTTAAATTTTTATTTATTTATTTATTTATTTATTTATTTATTTATTTATTTATTTTAAGAACAAGAGAGAGCATGAACAGGGGAGGGGCAGAGAGAGAAGGAGAGAGAATCCTAAGCAGGCTCCATGCTGTCATGTGGAGCTTGAGTGTGAGATCATGACCTGAGCCAAAATCAAGGGTTGGATACTTAACTGACTGAGCCACCTAGGCATCCCTTAATTCATTTATTTTTTATGATTCTTTTTATTATTATTAATTATTTATTTGTTTATTTTTGAGAGAGAGAGAGAGAGAGAGAGAGAGAGAGACAGAGTGCGAGTGAGGAGGTGGGGGAGACACAGAATACGAAGCAGGCTCCAGGTTCCAAGCTGTCAGCACAGAGCCTGATGTGGGGCTTGACCTCACAAGCTGTGAGATCATGATCTGAGCCAAAGTTGGATGCTTAACTGACTGAACCACGCAGGTGCCTCTATTTTTTATCTTTCTGAGAGTTCTTTATATATACTGGATATAGACTTCTGTCAGATACATAATATATAAATATTTTCTCCCATTCTTTGGATTGTTTTTTCACCTTCTTGATAATGGTTTTTGAAGCATAAAAATTATAATTTTATTGATGTCCATTTTATCTTTTCTTTAGTTGCTCATGCTTTTTCATATCTGTGAAATCATTGCCTAATCCAAAATCGTAAAGATTTAGCCCTGTGTTTTGTTCAAAGTAGCGATTTTTGTCTTAAAGTCTCTTTTACTTGATATTAATATAGCCTTTCTAGCTATCTTTTGGTGACTATGTCAAGCAGAATGCCAGGCACAAGTTGCCAATGCTGGGGAGACTGACCATGTTGGAGATAGCAAACATCATCACTATGCCAGTGTGCAGGAATAGAAGTTTAAATACTGCCACTGCATCTTGGTTTCATAGTTACCAAGAAGACACAACAGAGTCAAGCACTGCATGGAACAATGCCTTTACACACTTAAGGGATAAAGCAAGATCAGTTCTGATAATATGCCATTGGACCCCCAAGGCTAGTGGGTGCCCCCAGCAGCTGATACAGGACAGTTGGCCTATACACACACATCTTATGCTACAACAGGAGTCCAACCGCACTACTGTGGAGTCCAGAATACTGAAAGCTGAGGCTGTGCAAGAGAGGCATTTAGTATGTGCTTAATTAGAAAAAAGAAACACTTAAATAAAAGATATTCTGACAAGGTGAATGGCTTATATCAGCTGTGTCGTCTCTTTATCTCTCGTTAAGGAAGGTTCCAAGCCCACAGCTCATTCTTATGTAGCTGAGTGGGGGTTGAAAGACTGCACACATGAGACTGTCTTTCTCATCATGGTGTATCTTTGTCCATCCTTCTTTTTTCTGTTTATGTTTTTGGATCTCAAGTGAGTCTCCTTCAGACATTGTTTACTAGGATCACTTTTTTTTTTATCCATTATGATATCCACCATCTATGCCTTTTGATTAGAGTGTTTAAGCAATTTACATTTAGTGTAATCCTGATAGAGCAGGATTTAGGTCTGTTGTTTTCTTATTTGTGTTCTAGAGCTTTTTTGTTCCTCTATTCCTCCATCACTGCCTTCTTTTTTGTTCACTAGTTATCTTTTGAACCATTTTCGTGTGCCATTTTAATTCCTTTGTCATTTCTTTTACTGTATTTAGTTATTTTCTTGATAGTTACCCTGGAATTTACAATTAACATCTTAATTTTTAATAATCAAGTTTGTATTGGCTTTGACGGAGGTGCTGTGGCTGGGTGGGAGTCCCTGAATGGGTGTGTTGTGGTCAGTGTAGCCACGACTATGCCATCGTTGCCACTGCATGTGGCAGTAGTGTGCTAGAGCAACCAGAACCAGAAAATGTAAGTGCACCACATTCTCAGCAAATGGAAATTCAGTGCCTGGTCCTTTGGAACAGGAACTCATTTGAAGCTCCCAGGACCAGTACCTGACAAGCCAAAAGTTTATAATTTCAAAACTACATATGACCAGATGTACAGCGATCTCCTTAGAAAGGACAGAGTGCTCTCTATGCAGAATGGCATTTTACATATGTGGATAGAAGTAAGAGGATCAAGCCCCGGCCAGAAAGTTTCCAGAACTGCAGAGACCTGTTTGATCTGATTCTCGCCTGTGAAGAGAGGGTGTATGATCAGGTG
>NC_043701.1:150462289-150476499 GCF_006229205.1 Suricata suricatta | reverse complement strand
CCCAGCATTTTACAGAGACAAGTCTGGGCGCTTCTTTTGATATTCATTTGACTCTGTTTACCTGGTAACTGACCTTGGTCAGCTGCTGTTTTCCCGCCTTGAAACCTTTATAAAAGACAGTTTTCTGAATAAAGCTCTCTCTCTTTTGCCTGATCGGAAAACTGTGAGTGCTGTCTTTACTCTCTGCGTCTCCCTCTCCTGCCCCCCTTTTTCTCTCCCTCCCTCAGGAAAAGAACCTGCGACGGAGACGCGCTCAAAGCCAGGAATGAGCGCGCCTAGATCTGGCGAGCTAGCGCACCGCGGCACCGCAAGTGCGTCCCAGCTTGGGATGGAAGCAGACGGGGCGGACGAGCAGGCCCCGGCCGCCGGGTTAAGACAGCCACCCTCCTGAAGACCTCTCACTGAGCTCCCTTTTGTTAATACTTTTTCCTTCCTGATATTTGGTTACTTGTATGTATTCTGCTGGTAGTGGGTAGAAATACCCAATAAACTGCGCTTGTGAAAGGAGAAAATACACGTAAACGCCAGATTAAAAACAATTGAGTTTTTTCTATCCCACTTTTACTTGTGAGTGGAGCATTGATTATAAAGTTATTTTCTTTATAGTAAAAGTAAACAGTGGCTTATAGTACATTTCACTTATTAAAAACAATCAAATTTAGGTTCATATCAACTAAATTTCAATAGCATATAAACACTTTATATGCTGTATAACTCTATTCCTTTATAGTTCTATTCATCCCTTTACCCATCCTTCAAGCTTTTATTGTCCTACAGATCATATCTTCATGTATTGTGTGCCATCAACACAGATTTACATTGTTTTCTTTGCAAAGTGTCTTTTAAATCAAGTAGGAGAAACAAAGAATTACAGAATGCATTTGTTTATCCTATCTTTTACTCACATAGTATTACCTTTACCAGTGCTCTTTGTTTCTTCATGCAGAGTTGTGATGCTGTCCAGTGTCCTTTCATTTCAACTTGAAAAACTCCCTTTAGTATTTGTTTGTGAGGCAGAGGTGGTGACAGTGAATTCTCTCAGTTTTTGTGTATCTGGGGATGTTGTAATTTCTCTTTCATTTTTCAAGGATAGTTTGTGTTGACAGTCTTTTTCTTCCATCTTTTTCTTCCTACTGCCTTCTTGCCTCTGTGGTTTCTGAGGCAAAACTAGCTATTAATCTTATTGAAGATCCACTGTACACAATGAGTCATTTTGGTCTTACTGTTTTCAAGATTCTGTTTCTCACCTTTAACAGTTTATGATGTGTGTGGTTGATTTATTTTTTAGTTTTATTTGTAGTTTGCTTCACTTTGTGGATGTGCAAATTCATACTGGGAAATCTACATCAAATTTGGGAAGATGTTGACCATTAGTTCTTCAGCTGTTGCTTCTGCCTCTTCCTCTTTTCTCCTTCTGGGTCTCCCATTATGCATATGTTTTTTTTTTTTCAATTAACTGTTTTTTAGATTGTTTATATTTTAGTTAATATGCAGTGCAATATTGGCTTCAGAAGTAGAATTAAGTGATTCATCACTTATATAACAACATCCAGTGCTCATCACAAGTGCCATTCTTAATACCCATCACCCATCTGGCCCATCTTCCACCCACCTCTCTCCATCAACCCTCAGTTTGTTCTCTCTTGTTACAAGTCTCTTGTGGTTTATTTTGCTTTTTTCTCTTTTTCTGTCTCTTCCCATACATTCATCTGTTTTGTTTCTTAAATTACAAACATGAGTGAAATTATATGGTATTTGTCTTTCTCTATTTGATTTATTTTGCTTAGCATAATGAATTCCAGCTCCATCTGTGTTGTTGCAAATGTCAGAATTTCTCTTTTTTGATGGCTAAGTAATATTCCATTGCATATACATACCACCTCTTCATTATCTATTCATCTATTGGTGAGCTGATGGGCTCCCTCCATAGCTTGGCTATTGTTAATAATGCTGCTATAAACATTGGGGTGCATGTACTCCTTTGAATCTGTATTTTTGTATCCTTTGGGTAAATACCTAATAGTGCAATTGCTGGATCATAGGGTGGTTCTATTTTTAACTTTTTGAAGAAACCATATGCTTATATTTGCAACTTGATGTCCCCAGAGGTCACTGAGGCTTTGTTCAACATTTTTCATTGTTCTCTTTCTGTTCTTCTTACTGGATAAATTCAGTTGACCTGTCTGTCTTCAATGAAGTTTATTCATTATTTCTTCTGCCACATCAAATCTGATATTGTACCCTTCTAATGAATTTCTAATTTTAAGTTGTTTTATTTTTCAACTCCAGAATGTTTTTTTGTTTTTTTTAAATAATTTTTATTAAAAAAAATTTTTTTTACTGTTTTTATTTGTTTTAGAGAAAGAGAGAGACAGCATGAACAGGGGAGGGTCAGAGAGAGAGGGAGACACAGAGCCAGAAACAGGCTCCAGGCTCTGAGCTAGCTGTCAGCACAGAGCCTGGTGCAGGGCTCAAACCCACGACCCGTGAGATCATGACCTGGGCTGAAGCTGGATGCTTAACCGACTGAGCCACCCAGGCGCCCCAAAATAATTTTTATTTCTTTATTGATATTGTCTACATAGTAAGATGTTTTTCTATTACTTTTCTTTAGCTTTTTAGATGTGGTTACCTTTAGTTGTTTGAACATATTTAAAATAGTTGATTTAAAATCTTTTGTCTGGCAAGTCTAATATCTACACTTCCTTAGGGACAATTTGTATCAATTGCTTTTTTCCTCTATTGAGTCAGACACAATTCCTTGCTTATTTGCTTGTCTCATAATTTTTCTTGAAAACTAGACATTTTAAATAATAGTATTTGGTGGCTTTCAGAGTCTCCCTTCCCCTGTGTTTGTTGTTATTACTGTCACTGTTATGTTGTTTATGAGTGTTCTAAACTGAGTGTGTAAAGTCTGTATTCTTTATTATGTGTGGCCCCTGAAATCTCGACTCAGTAGGTTAGTCAGCTAATGATTGACCAGATTTCCTGAAATGCTCGGAGTTACTAAGGGTCCTGGTCTGTGCCCAGGTGCTCTCTGTGCATTGGTGTACTTGGACGTGCTGTTGACAACTCTGCCTTAAACTTTACTTCCTGCATGTACAAAGCTTCAAGGTCAGCTGAGAATAAGAGTTTAGGGTTTTCTTAGGTCTTTCCTGAGCATGTGTATGCTGCTGGGCATGCATGTGGCTTTCCAGATTTCCAGGAATATGCTGAAGCTTTCAAAGTTCTTTGGGGGCATTACTTGATTTTCCTTTTTTAGCTTTTAAATTAGCCTCTTGCTTCCTCCAACTGTTATTCACCACTTCAGGTGGCTGTGAAGTTAATAACTTTCCTCTAATTCTTTTCCAAGCATGTCCCCTGGGGAAAATGCTGTGTGTACTGTGGAAGCTCCAAGTTAGCTTAAACACAGTAGCATCTTCCAAGGAGCCTTCAAAAGGTAAATAACGACAGTTCTCTGGGGATAAGGCTTTGAAAGAGCTCCATCCCTATTCTGCTCTCTCTGGCGGCTGTCTGGTTGCAGCTTTTCACTGTGATTACAAGCTGTTCATTCTCAAGGCTCCTGTGGAGCTGGATGGTAAAGGGTAGAAATGGAGCAAGTTAAAATCCCACAAACCTCACTTCAGCAGTGTTGTGTAAGACCAGCAGTGTTTATTGAATGAATGCTCCCTGGATTTATGCAGGACTTTGGTTAGTTTGAAACTTTTTAAAAAGCTGATTCTTAAATTTTTTGCTATATTTTGCTAAAATTTTATTTTATGGAGGAATTCTTGGAATTCCTGACTCTGCTTCTTACTACTTTTGCTTCTCATTGTGTATAGCTGCATGGTTTCCATTGAATGAATTTGTCAGTTATTTTTTTTAAATTAAAATTATTTATTTATTTTGACTGAGTGAGAGAGAGAAGAGAGAGAAAGTGAGAGAGCAAGCACACCAGAAAGAATCCGAAGCACGTTCTGTGCTGCTAACACAGAGCCTAACATAGAGCTTGAACCCATGAACCGTGAGACTGAGACCTGAGCCAAAATCAAGAGTTCGATGCTCAACTGACTGAGCCACCCAGGTGCTCCTCTCCTTGATTATTTAACCAGTTCTCTGTTGAAGAATACATATTTATAGTTTTTTGCTTATACTAACAATGTTATTATACTATATATATTATATATTATAACAGTGTTATACTAACAAATAACCTTATATAAATGAAATTTCATATGTGTGAATCTTAAGGAAGATTTTTTTCTAGAATTAGAATAACTGGGTCATAGGTTGAAACTAGGCTATCTCCTAATTTTCATAGATACTACAAAATTCCCCTGAACAGTGGGTGTATCATTTTGTACTTATGCTGGAAATTAATTTGTATGCCTTAGTTGTTTAACTGTTGATTGAGCATTGCTTTTAGGGAGGCAATATTTTTATGTGTTCGGGATACTGTCAGTGGTGTACTGGTAATTGTTTAACAACTAGTTCTCTTAGGAGAATACCACCCCTTGGTTTGCAGTGTTTTCTGATTTCTGTAGTGTTAATGGATCATACAATAGCCATTTATAGTGACACAGGGTTGGGGAGAGACATCAACCCTTTTAAATTCTTTTTTTAAGTTTATTTATTTTGAGAGTGAGAGAGCACAAGCAGTGGGGGCAGCATTAATAACACACCAATATTAATTTCTTAATTTTGGTAAACATAATATGTTAATTAAGATCATAACACTGGGAAAAATTGGTGAAGGGTAGAGCAAGAACTCAATAACTTTGTGTGGAGTCTAAACTTATTTAAAAATAAAAAGCTAAGAACTACAAAGAAATATTTAACTTAGGTCTGTTATTGGTACTGGATTGGTATTATAATTCTAAAACTATTTTGTATTAATTGAATGGGTAAAGATATTGAAGTGCTTAGGAACCAGGGTTCTGTTAGAAGGGAATTACAGATATAGAATGAGAAAAGTGTTATTGGATATGAATTGAAGGAATCAGTATCCACTCATGATATTTTAAAAAGTGAATATTTTGGAGACACCTGGGTGGCTCAGTTGGTTAGGCATCTGACTTTGGCTCAGGTCATGATCTCATGGTCCATGGGTTCGAGCCCTGTGTTGGGCTCTGTGCTGACAGCTGAGAGCCTGGAGCCTGCTTCAGATTCTGTGTCTCCTTCTCTCTCTTTGCTCCTCCCTCACTCACTCTCTGTCTCTCTCTCTCAAAATAAAAATAATGACATTTTAAAAAATGAATATGTTTTTACTCTGGCTTCTGAAAGGGCCTAGAAACACTAAGCCATCTGTTGCACACCTGATAGCCAAATCTTGGTTTGTAAATACTCTCTTCTACTGAAAGAAATCTAAATCTGTAACATGTAAAGTATAAATTAATTCTGGAATATAATTTTATGCCAGAAACAAAATGTATTGAAAGGATTGATAAAAGGACACAGAAACCCATCATGGACCAAATTAGAGCAGCTTAGCACCAAAAAGAGTGATGAGTTATTATTACACAATGACCAAAAAAATGTCCATGAGTTTCTGGTGATACAGAAGAGGAAAAAAAAGGAGGAAAGGGAAAGCTCTTCTTTACTTAAAAAAAAAAAGCCAGGTAGCAAATATGGAAGGAATAAGTAAGAAAATAATCATATTGTAAGCCCTAGGGTAATAATTAATTTGGCAGGAATCATCCCTTGATACTAAAACCACTGATTAAAAGGTTAAAGGTGAACAGGATAATTATATGGTCTCAAAATATTGCCCGCTCCCCATGGATTACTTATCAATTGCTGGGGAAAATATGCCTTTGCAAAGGAGAGAACTGGTGGCCAACACTTTAACCAAACAATCATACTAAGTTTCACCAAGAGAATTCACCAAGTGCAATAGGATATTTAGTTCCCCTATATGTTGCAGTAAGAGGAATGTGATAGCATCCCTTGTGTTTTTGTCCAAATGCCAAGAAGTTCTTCTGCATTTAATCATAAGGAAACCATCAACAAACCAGAGTATGGGATATTCTACAAGACAACTGGCCTGGATTCTTTAAAAAATATCAAAGTAAACAAAAATGGTAGAGAGGCTTGTTCTAGGTTAGAGAAGCATAGGAACCAAATGGAATATGTGAGAATTGATTGAATTCTGGATTGAGGAACTATTTTGAAGCACTTGAGAAATTTAAATAAGGATTGTGTTTTAGACAATTTAATTGAGTTAACTTTGGTTTCTTTAGGTATGAAGGTGGTGTATGAGAACATGACCTTATTCTTAGGAAATATATACTGAAATATGGAAGAATGGACTGTCATGATAGCTGCAAGTTTCAAGTGATTCAGCAAAAGATACAATTATATAGAAGAAGAGGTAAGCAAATATTGCAAAAAGGATTTAGGTGATGATAATTCAAATATTCATTTTATGTTTTTTCTTTTTTTTATGTTTTTAACTTATTTTTGAGAGACAGAGAGACAGTATGAGCAAGGGAGGGCCAGAGAGAGAGGGAGACACAGAATCTGAAGCAGGAGCCAGGCTCTGAGCTAGCTGTCAGCACAGAGCCCAAAGTGGGGCTTGAACCCACAAACCATGAGATCATGATCCAAGCTGAAGCCAGCCGCCTAACCAACTGAGCCACCCAGGCACCCCTCATTTTACGTTTTTTCAACTTTTTTTCAAGTTTGAAAATCCAAATTAGAAAGTTAGAAATAAAAACCAATATCATGGCATACATGTATGATCTAGAGCTTGGTGTCTAATACCACTCCTCACTAAAAGGAACGAGGGCTTGCTCCTTGGAGAAATGGGTGATTCCAGGGCTGGGCAGAGTATGCATAAGATGAGCATGGAACATCATTTTATGCCAGAAAGTAGAGAAGCACTCAAAGAAATCATGCTGGCATGTCAGCTTGAAGGGGCTTCTACTGGCCAAATCTGGGACAATGTGAAGACCAAAATAAGTACGGCAATGAATTATAAACCATTGGAAGAAAATAGAAATTCACGAGTCTATACTTAAATTAAATGGGGCTAACTAAAGAGAGCCTTTTTGCTTATGGTAGAATGCTAAGAGCTAACTGGTAAATGTGGAGGAAGTGCAGGAGTTAGAAAAGTGGCATTTTATATCTGTCACAGTAGAGTTCGCATCAGACAAGAATCCTCAACTGATGCTAAATGTAGGGGACAGTCTAACGAGGATCAAGGGAATTGCATGGTCTTAAAATCTCCCCACCGACTGCTTATTTGTTCTCAGGGATATAAATAGGCAGTAATTACACAGTGGAGAGATCAGACAGCTCATTGCCTGGATGATGAGAATTAGCATATTTCTATTTTTTTTTAGCATATTTCTCTTGAGGGACAGATGACAGCATATGCCACAGACTGGATACCTGTGAAGGAGACATCACCTATGGACTTCCCCGTCTAGATCACATAACCTAAATCTAATCACAGGGAAACATCAGACAAACCAAGAGTCAACATTGTAATTTTTTTCAGAAAGAGTAGAGAACCATATTTTTCAAAGATGCCAATGTCCAAAGATAGAAGATATGGGAATGTTCCAGATTAAAGGCGGCTAAAAGAGGGGGCACCTGGGTCGCTCAGTCGGTTAAGCATCCAACTTTGTCTCAGGTCATGATCTCACTGCTCATGGGTTTGAGCCCCACATCAGGCTCTGTGCTGACAGCTCAGAGCCTGGAGCCTGCTTCAGATTCTGTGTCTCCCTCACTCTCATCCGCTCTACCACTCACACTCTACCTCTCTCAAAAATGAATTAATGTTAAAAAATTTTTTTTTAAAGGAGGCTAAAAGAGACATGACAACAAAATGCATGGACACTAGACTGGATCTGTACTGAAGGGAGAACATAAAAGAGGAAGGTTTCTTAGATAAAAGTACCATGCTGATGTTAAATGTACTAAATTTCATAACTACCATGGTTATATACACACCCTGGATTATTTAGGAGTAAAAAGCCATGGTGTGTATAACTTCACCTTGAAATGGTACATAAAAAATTGTGTGTGCTTATTTGCTTACTTTTGTGTTTGTATGTACACAGAAGAGAGAACATGTGCAAATGATAAATCGCATCATGTGTTAACAATGAGTCTGGGCCTATGGGTGTTCTCTGTGCATATTTCATTTGCATCCTTTTTTAAGTCTGATGTTTCCCCTTTTAAAAAATCACACTGTCAAGTCTGGTTTATATATTTTCTAAGATGATTCAAATGTGCTTCCAGAGTCAAGAACCACCTTTGCTAGAATGGTAAATCTAAAATCTAGATTTATCTGGATCATCCAGGGCTTATTCCCATATCTTCCCTGGTTTTACATTTTCTGGAATGAGGGCTTCCAGAGTGGAAGGGAGACATCCTAGGAAGTGTGCAAAACTATCCTATCAGGGTCTCTGAAAAATATGTTATAATTTGCATTTTATTTTTATCTAAAATTAAGAAAGTAATTAAGAAATAATGCTTGCATTGTCAGTATATGTGCTTATATACATAAGTACAGATAGCATCAATTCAAATGATGGAGTGGTGATCAAAGGGTATTTGGAAAATATTGATTTATAGGAACGAGTCAAAAACTATTCCATATCTGGCCCCTGAATACCTGTTTAGTATCTTGTCTTACCGCATCTGCTCAACCTGTTCATCTAACATACTATGCTATTTGCTTTCCCTTATACTTAACTTTTAAAATACGTCCATGCATTTTACCATGTGGAGGCTAATGCATATTTTTGCAAAGATTTTCAGCCTCATAGCATCCACCTAATAATATGGAATAGAACTAATTTTTTTCCTCTTTCTGTCTATATGCCTATATGCCTTGTGAACATTTCTTTTTTTTAAATTTTGTAATGTTCTTTAATTTATTTTTGAGGGAGAGAGACAGCATGAGCAGAGGAGAGTCAGAGAGAGAGGGAGACACAGAATCTGACAGGCTCCAGGCTCTGAGCTAGCTGTCAGCACAGAGCCTGACGAGAGGCCTGAACCCAGGAACCACAAGATCATGACCTGAGCTGAAGCTGGATGCTCAACCGACTGAGCCACCCAGGCGCCCTGCCTTGTGAACATTTCTAACCTAGCTCTTTTAATACCTTATTGTAAAGGTGTTTGTTTGTATGTCTACTTTTACTACCAGAATGTTATCGAGAACAGGAACAATGTTAACACATCTTGATTTTTCACGGCAACAAGAGTGTTTCCATCTGTAGAGTAGAAAGCTCAATAGGCCTTCCCCCGCCCACAGCAATTAGCATGGTGACAAGATAGTTCTAGTATAATATCTGTTTCTCCCATAAAAATGAAAATAGGGTACATCATATGCATCAAATAGAAAATTTTTTGTAATCTCTATCAGTACATGCAGTGAGATCTGTTTCTCAAACATTTTGCACATTCTCCAGTTGTCCATTCAGATTAAACAGAATGTCCTGTTTTCACAGGGATTAGTATGATCCAAGGATGTGTCAGTCAGTTTCACCTGGGTGGAGGGACAGTGGCTGGACTCAGCTTAGAAGGTCCTGTATAGGGGATGTGATGCTGGAGACCTACAGCAAACTGGTTTCAGTGGTAAGTAGAGTTTCCCATGGAACTTCATAGAGCATGAATTTCCATTCTGAGTTGATGAAATATGTCATACTTCTAAAGACTTGAGTTGTTTTTACTTTTTTTTTTTTTTACTTTTTTTTTTAAGAGAGAGAGAGCACGCATGAGGGAAAGGAGCAGAGGGAGAGATAGATCGAGACAGAGGGAAAGAATCCTAAGCAAGCTCCATGCTTAGCATGTAACCTGATGCAGTGCTCAATCCCACACCCCTGGGATCATGACCTGAGCAAATCAAGAGTTGGACACTCAACTGACTGAGCCAGCCAGGCACCCCTTTTATTTTTATTGTTTTAGTCTGTGTGTGTGTGTGTGTGTAATTTTAATTGAGTATAGTTGACACGAGTTGAATTGTTTTTATTGTTAAGGGTTTGGTTAAAAAAATTCTTAATTGCTTTGGGGTTTCAGAAAGGATGTCAGTGTCTTCACCTCTGGTGAGAGGTACTGCTCTGTTGAGGCTGAAATAACCAGTGCCATTGTGCATGACAGTCCTTAGGCATCATGAAGCATAAGGTGTGTAGATGTGAGTCTTGTGTCATTTCTCAATGACAGGGTGTCTTACAACCAAACCAGATGTGATCTCCCAGGTGGAACGAGGAGAAGAACCATGGATAATAGAGGTGGCATTCTCAAGCCAGAGCCTTCCAGGTGAGTTATTGTGTACCCAAGAGATGAAATTAGATCTTATAATGGCCAGTTGGTTGTTTGGCACCTGTATTATTTTCCTAGGGCCATTGTAATGGAATACCACAAACTGGGTGGCTTAAAACAACAGAAATGTATTCTTTCACTTCTGGAGGCTAGAAGTGCAAAATCAGGATGTCAGCAGGGCCATACTTTCTCCAAAGCCTCTAGGGGAGAATCCTTTCTACCTCTTCCTAACTTCTGGTGGTTGCTGGCAATCCTTGGCATTCCTTGACTTATAGCTGACTAATCCCTGCTTCTGTTATCACCTGGCCTTCCCTCTTTGTGTCCTCTAATGTAGGGCCCACCCTTATCTAGTATGACCTCATCCTAACTAATTACATCTACCGAGACCCTAGTTCCGTATAAGGTCACATTCTGAGGTTCTGGGTGGACATGAACTGTGGGGACATTATTTAGACCACTGTGAGATCTCTGAAATGTTTTTGGAAATATCTTTTTAGAGATTTCATACCTTTGCAGATATTTGAGGATATCTGATCACCATTCCTAAGATATTTAAATTAACATTTTGTAATACCACCCTCCTCTTAGAAGGTGCTCATTCTCTACTTGATGTTTATGGAGACACTTTGTATTCTGATACCCAAGTATAATTTCTTGTAACTGCATCTTCAATATTTATTTCTTTATTCATTATTTCTTCATTTATTATTATTCTTCAGTTGCCCAATTTCCTCCCATTTATATATATACTCCTTTTGATTTTCATCAATTTTGAATATCTTCTTTTTTTATTTTTTTAATGTTTATTTTTGAGAGAGACAGACAGAGCATGAGCAGGAGAGGGGCAGAGACAGAAGGAGACACAGAATCCGAAGCAGTCTCCAGGCTCTGAGCTGTCAGCACAGAGCCCAATGCAGGGCTCACACCCATAAACTGAGAGATCCTGACCTGAGCTGAATTTGGACGCTTAACCAACTGAGCCACCCAGGTGCCCCAGTTTTGGATATCTTCTTTAGGAATAAATAAACGTCTGTGATTTATTAACATCTGTGCTCCATCATGTTACTCTGCTCCTTCCTTCTGTCTTTTCATGGTGAAATGCCTCATGTTTTTTGTGTTCAGACTCACTATCCATTTTCTCTTTTGCCCCTCCTCTTGGCCCAAATTGATGACTGCCTTCTGTACCTTTGTGCTTTATTTGGTAGTGCTCAATATCCTCTGTAAAATACACCTAAACTTGTTTTTGTTAAGTAGAACTAATTTGGCCACACCCACCTCCTCTGAATATTGACTCTTCTGCTGTCTGTCTGGTTTACTGCCCAGGACCAGTGCTCAACGCATCACTGGCATACAGGAAATATTAATCAAGTCAATACATCTTGATTTATGCAATCATTCCACTCAATCTAAGATTTCTTTAAAGGTTCTGTTTTATACCTTTTGCTCTTCTTAGATGTTTTGAATCTATTAATCAGTTTTTAAGGCATAAGCTGTCTTTATGTTCATGGCTCCAAAATTGGTGGCAAAATTACAATCATCATAGTCAGCACTTGCATTACAGCCTGTGATGTGCAAGGCATTGTTCTGAGAAATTCACATGTATTAATTCATCTGCTTCTCACAACAGTCCCTCAGTACATATGCTATTATTATTTCTGTGGATAAATGAGCTGAAGTCACTAGAGATTAAATAACATGCCCAAGGTTCTCCAGTAAATAAGCAGTGCCCCTAGATTTCATACCCAGGTTATCTGGTTTCAGAGACTGTGCTTGTTAAAACTGTTCTGTGCTGCCTGTCGTCTCTAGTACATTTTACTTCTGTCTTCCAGAGCAGCATTCGGCCTGTTAGAAGGTCACTTCCAGTAAGAAGTCCCACTTGCCTCCTTCTCAGAATGTCAGAAACTGAAGTCAATTAACTTTGCATTTTATAATGTCTATTCACTTTCCAAATTCTCCTTTATTCACTGGGCTCTGTTGTTCTCCTATTTGCATGGATTGAGTCATCCTGAAATTTTCATCTCTCCTATCCTCTCATACATTTTATCTCAGAATCTTGTTATTATTTTTTAAAGTGTTCATTTATTTATTTTGGAGAGAGAGCGAAAGCACAAGTGGGGGAAGGACAGAGAAGGAGACACAGAATCCAAAGCAGGCTCCAGGCTCTGAGCTGTCAGCACGGAGCCCGAAGCAGGGCGTGAACTCACAGGATGTAAGATCATGACCTGAGCTGAAGTTGGACACTGAACCGACTGAGCCACCCGGGCATCCCATTTCAGTATCTTGTGATTATTATGCTTTCAGTTCCCCCAGGTGCTCAGTTATCATGTACTTCAACCAGAACCATATTATCACATAGGTGAGTTCTTATTTGTATCTGTCCAATTTGATTGCCAAAATTATGACGTTTATCTTGATACTAACCTTAGAAGATAAATCTAATACTTACTATATAGTTCTGAAATCTACGTCTTTTTTAAAATAAGGACTATCATGATAGCCTTATGTTGCCTATCCAAATTTTATTTTTCTCTATTTGCCTAAAACATCTTAAATTCCATTTAATCTATATTTTTAAATATCCTGAAACATATCCAGATCTTTTATTGAATGGTGTTTCACCTCCCTAGAAACTTTAAGCCTCAAGTCCTGTTTTTCAAGAAACTATTTCTTACCACTCTAGATGTATGACTTTAACAAGCTACTTAACCTTTATATGTCTTGGTTTCCTCATTTGTAAAATGGGGATAGTCATAGAACCTATCCGAAAGGGTTCTGAGGATTAAACAAGTGTGAATTAGTATTAAATAGTGTTATTATTTATTAGTATCAGTTGTTATTGTTTTCTCCCTCCTTGTTTTCACTTGCACATAGGAGTTCTGCCAAAATGTATGTATGTTGATTCATGAGTTTCTTTCTCTCAACTTACTTATAATTTTGCTAGATAAATGCCTCTATTTTTCTCTTCCTTATGTTTATGTGTACCAGAACTATATATTCAATAATTATCGAATTAGTTTGTAGAGGAGTTAGTGGAGGAAAAAAACCTATTTCTGCACTCCTAAAATTAATAGAAATCACAGATGTGTGAACTAAGATATTAGCTTGAGTTAAGAAATAAGGAGCACCTGGGTGGCTCAGTCTGTTGAGCACCAGGTCAGGATCTCATAGCTCATGAGTTCAAGCACCACATCAGGCTCAGTGTGGTCAGAGCTGAGTCTCCTTTGATTCTCTGCCCCCTCTCTGCCTCTCCATATTTGTGCTCTCACTCTCAAACATAAGCAAAACATTAAAAAAAAAAAAAAGTAAGATTGTTGTAGGAGCAAGACTTTGAAAAAAACACTAAGTTAGAATATTGTAAAGAGAAAAAATAGGAATTCGTGATTTGTGTACATTCAATATTAATCAGCACTGATGGTCTAAAATAACTAAATGAGCATTCAGAATAAAACTATTCATTTGGCCTTGATTCAAGGATCACCACTTGGTCTATGTATTTCTTATTCAGTATTAAAGGTCACTTTTGGATAATACTGAAGGTACTTGTATTATATTGCCTGTCTTACCTCCTTTTTTGATGCTATAAAAGGTTCTTTCCCATAAATAGATTGATTGACCAATAGATAGAATGCCACCAATTAAGAGGAACTTGCATTTTCTGCTGGGAGACTGATCTTGAACCTAAAACTTAACCACATTTAAGTACAATTGTAGAGCCAAGTCATAACCAATGTAATTCATCAGATGTGACATCACAAACCACTGATAATCAGAGAGTTCAGGCAGGACAGGCATCCAGTGAATATAATGAATATGAACAAATATTTAAGATTTCAAACTTTAAAAATAAGAGAAACTACACGCATATTCAGAGAATTCCCATAGGAGAGAAATCCTAGAACATAATCAGTGTGGCAAAATCTTCAACAAAAAAGCAAACCTCAGGGCGCCTGGGTGGCTCA
>NC_043701.1:150457074-150462189 GCF_006229205.1 Suricata suricatta | reverse complement strand
AAATAAAAGTTTAAATTATTTTGGAATAATTTTCAAATTAGGGAAAAGTTGCAAAGACATACCAGACATCATCACTCAGTTTCCCCTAATGTCATCTTATGCAACCGGACACATATGTCAAAATCAAGATACTAACATACTAACATTGTTACTATAACTATTAATTAAAGGCTTTATTTGGATTTCTCCAGTTTCTACTAATGGTCTTTTGCTGTTCTAGGATCCTGTCCAGGATACCATATTGCTTTTAGGGATATTTTCTTAGTCTCTTCTGGTCTTTGACAGTTTTCCCAGTTTTCCTCCTTTTTGCTTATGAAGAATGCTTATCATATATTTTGTAGAGTACCTCATGTTTTCTCAAAAGGATTTGGGGAAAGAATACCACAGAGAAGAGGTACCCTGGTTGTATCATATGAGGGTGTACATGATACCATCATGGCTATTCACCGGTGATGTTAACCTTGACCACTTGGTTAAGGTGGTGTTTACCTTATTTTTGCACTATAAAGTTACTGTGTTCCTTTTTCATGCTCTGTTGTTTGGAAGTGAGTCACTAATCCCAGCCCACATTCAGGGGTGGGTAATTAAGGTCTACCTCTTGGAGCAGGAATTATCTATATATATTGTTTGGAATCTTCCAAAAGGAGGGTCTATTTCTTCTCATTTAATCAGTATGGCCTCATGGATATTCACTTTATTCTTTGGGATATTCATTTTATTGTTCAAATTGTTGCAGCTCTGGCCATTGAGAGCTTTTAGAAGGGGAAGATCTCCCCCATAGCATTCTGGAACTCTTGCTACAGCTCCATGGAGGTCATGTAGGCCATGCTCAGCTGCTGACCGCTCACTACCAGCAGTGTTGGTAGATAATGCACTTCCTAGGGAGCTGGTGTGAGGCTGCGTCTCATTCACCTATCTTGAGGGTGGCTGCCATGACAGTTTCTTTTTGTTTTCTTTTTCTTTTTTTAAAATTTTTGATGTTTTATTTATTTTTGAGAGAGGTAGAGACAGTGTGAGCAGGGGAGGGTCAGAGAGAGAGGGAGACACAGAACCGAAGACAGGCTCCAGGCTCTGAGCTGTCAGCACAGAGCACGACACAGGGCTCAAACCCATGAACCGTGAGATCATGACTTGAGCTGAAGTCAGACACCTAACCACCTGAGCCACCCAGGCGCTCCCATGACAGTTTCTTATAGACTGACTGGTTCCAGTTAGGCATGGGACTTTGTACCTGTCCCCTTCACCCTTGGTTACACCCTAGGCTATAAACCACTTAGCTGCAGTCTAGAATTGACTCGCCTTCAGGAGAGTACTGCAACCAGTTGTGCTGCCCATCTTATGGTCCCATTTGTTTTGGTATCCTCCTTGGGAACAGGTGACACAGGCACCTGATACTACAGTGATCTTGTGTACTCTGTATAAGTCATAAACTATCTCCATGTATCTCTGCTTGTGA
The DNA here is from genome assembly GCF_006229205.1 of Suricata suricatta. Classification (NCBI taxonomy): domain Eukaryota; kingdom Metazoa; phylum Chordata; class Mammalia; order Carnivora; family Herpestidae; genus Suricata; species Suricata suricatta. Next base: position 150,460,733 of record NC_043701.1, on the reverse strand, counting down.
TTTTACTGGACAAATCTGTGGCATGGGCAAGCCCACCTAATGGCTGCAGTAGTCCCTGCTATTTAGAGACTGCTTGATAGAGCTCTTTCAGACCTGAACTTGGCTCCTGTGCCCTTTTCACATGCTCCCCATACTTTTGTTGTCCTTGTTATTTGTTTTATTTTAAAGGAGTTAAAATGTTGCCATTTGTAAAATTAATTTTCATTCAAATAATTATTCATTGCCTGTCTTTTATTACTGCTTTTAATTATTTAAGGGAGGGTATTTACTTTTTATAATGAAAGCCATTAAAATCCATCTGTCTCGGGGCATCTGGGTGGCTTAGTCGGTTAAGCGTCTGGCTTCAGCTCAGGTCATGATCTCACGGTTTGTGGGTTCGAGTCCCGCGTCAAGCTCTGTGCGACATCTAGCTCAGAGCCTGGAGCCTGCTTTGGATTCTGTATCTCCCTCTCTCTCTGACCCTCCCATGCTCACGCTGTCTCTGTCTCTCAAAAATAAATAAAAATAAAATAAAATAAAATCCATCTGTCTCATTTCCATTGGTATGGTGGCTGTTTCAAGTTCAGCAGAAAAGACAGAAACTGAACTCCACCTCTTCAATTAGTATATGAGAAACAAAAATGTGCCACACAGAAGAGACAAGTATTGCATATACCTGAAACTGATCATTGTGTTGAACCTTCTTGATATTCAGTGCATTCTCATTTAACAGAATAAATGACTACTGACATACTATGGAAAGAAACAACAAAATACAGAAGTACATAAACCAGTTTTCAGGCCTAAGATGAGAATTTGACTCTTTGTTAAGAGTTACAATATGTTGTACATTTTCAAGAGCTCTCAGAAGGCAGAGCTGTTTTTTCCCCCCAGAATTAAAACATCCTTTTCTTGTTGTAAGAAGCTGTATCAACTAGTACCAGATAATGGTTAACGAAAAGTAGAAGTTAGGGGCACCTGAGTGGTTTAGTCAGTAGCATGACAGACTCAATCTTGACTTTGGTTCAGGTCACAATCTCATGGTTTGTGGGATCAAGCCCCATGTTGGGCTCTGCACTGACAGTGTGGAACCTGCTTAGAATTCTCTCTCTCCCTCTCTCTCTGCTCCGTCCCTGCTCTAGCTCTCTCTCTCACTCTCAAAATAAAGAAACTTAGAAAAAAGGAAAAGTGGAACTTAAAGTCATGATGAGGAAGATTGTACAAGTATGAACATTACAGTTTTGGGTGGAAATGAATAAGGTTTTATAGGATTGACAGGTGAAGCCAGTGCTGTTGAATTCGCCTTTTTAGTCCTTTAGAATGTGTGTCTTAACAATGTAAAATATCTTGTTCATTTTTATCATTTATCTTTTTGGTACAATGAAAAAATACAGTATAAATTCCTCATAGGAGTTGTATTTGGGAGATCATTACCACCAAAATGATAATAATCACTTAAAATATTTTAAAGTGAATCTTTCAGTGTTGTAGTGGCATTTTAAAATCTTTGCTTAGTTTGAGCATTTTCATTTTCTGTTATTTCTTTTAACTAATTGCTATTTCAAACAGCTCCTATCTAGAGTATTTACAGGTAATTTAGCACAGGAGCAAATTTGAAACCAGCTTGAAAGAAAAAAAGGAAGTTCACTAGCCAGAAAGCTATATATAAAAGAGGAAAACCCCATGATAAGTGTTAATCTTGCTACAGATTTCCAACCCAGTAAGTACTGCAGGTATTGGTCAAGGTAGCTTTAAGCACAATAGAAAGAGAAGATAAGGCTTCTAGTTCATTCATTTACTTCCTACTTCCATATTTTAAGTGCTGACAGTGTCCTATAATTAAAGAATTCTTAGTAGATTAACCTGAGGAGTTTGTTTATCTAGAGCAAATATTTGTTTACTGGGAAATATGTAGATTTTTTTACCATCTGCATAAAATTTGTCAGCATCTGACTGAAAAGAGATGAACACAGGCTGATAGTCTGTTCCTCAGGCTCGTAACTCAATTAATAGAGTCCTGTTTTGAGCTGCCCATGCCGAGTGCCTAATAAGATTCCAAGAGGGATATGTACATTTGACATTACTCAAAAGATTATTTTCAGTTTTTGTTGGAAGAAATTTCCTACAGTAAAGAAACACAGGGGTGCTAATTGCCATCCACTTTGTGTAATTGGGTACATTTTTTGATTTTCCACTTTTGATGCTCTAGTGCAAGAAATGAATAACTTAATCAGTTGTCTGGTGTTCTGCAATTATATTTACATCTTACCTGAGAGAAAAACAAATCTTCATTGTCCTCACCTTTGCAGGCACTGAGATATAATTTACATACCATACCATTCACCTACTGCGTGTACAATTCAGTGACTTTTCAAGGTGTAAGCAGAAGTTCCTAGTGCTTCGCCTCTTTTCTTGGTGGGAGATGCAAGTTGTGTAACAACTTGAATTGAGGGGAATATTCACCCTTGTCCTAGACACCCAAAACTGATGTATGATCTTTATCTTCTATATTGCATATCTGTCTTATGATGTTAAGCAGAGTACTTACCACCGTCTACTCATCAGGTTTCATTAACTTATCATCAGTATATTGGGTCAGGATGATGTTTTGCGGAACTGACTAAAGACTGTCTCTGGTGTAACAGAGAACAGGAGAGTAAACCAGATTAGGGCAAGATTGAATAGGTACAGCTACCCATTCCAGAACAAGATGAATTGCCTTCCAGTCTCCTTCTTTAGGGCAATTGGAAAGAATGCTTTTGCAATTTAATAGGTGCATATTAAGCTCTAGAGATGTTACTTTTTCTACCAGAGATATCACATCTGCTATGATTATTAACATTCTGGGATCAATGTTGACTTTGATCACATTTCTTAGCCAGGCAAAGGAAAGTAGTTGTAATGGGTACCATTTGCTACCTTTCCTTCAGTAATGGCTCTTACTCAGTAAGTGAGCAAGGCAGTGTGAGAGTTCTATCAGCTGCTGAGTATGTTGATTTCAATTATTCACTCAAGCATTTCTGTATACTCTTTGGATTTTAAGATGAATTTGGATGAGAACTCTGTATGATCAAAACCTAATAAGCTTAATGATATCATTTTGGGTCTCCTGGTATCAATTCAGACTGAATATAAACATTTCTAAGATCTAGATATTCCTCTTTTGCTGGTACACCATTACTCTGGTAATGGATGGAGATCTCTTTGAGGAAAAGATTAAGGGACTAGCTATCATATATATATATTCCCAATGCTGTGGCATTGGGAACCCCCAAGAAAATCCTTCCTTCTCTTCCACCAAAAATTGTCTCAGAACTGACTTAGGGATAAAAAAATTGGGTGAGAGATTGTGATTATTTTTCCATTTCACCAGCTAATTCCATTTCATTCATTCTTGATCTGTTTTTGGTTATGTAAGCCAAGTGCTTGGGGATGTCAAATTGTGGACTGTCTTTTCAATTTTATTTATAGTGTCATTTTATGCAGAAAAGTTTTTGAGTTTGATGACGTCAATTTATGTTTACCTGTGGCTCCTTGTACTTTTGGTGTCATATCTAAGAACACATTGCCATATCCAAAGCCATGAAAATTCAACTCTGTTTTCTTCTAAAAGTGTTATGGTTTGGTACCATATTTAGTTTTACTTATTCATTTTGAGTTAATTTTATTAAATACTGTGA
>NC_043701.1:150453292-150456974 GCF_006229205.1 Suricata suricatta | reverse complement strand
AAATTTGCATCCAAGTTAGTTAGCATGTAGTGAAACAATGATTTCAGGAGTAGATACCTTAATGCTCCTTATTCATTTAGCCCATTCCCTCTCCCACAACCCCCACCAGTAACCCTTGGTTTGTTCTCCATATTTAAGAGTCTCTTATGTTTCGCCCCCCTCTCTGTTTTTATATTATTTTTGCTTCCCTTGCCTTTTGCTCATATGTTCTGTATCTTAAAGTCCTCATATGAATGAAGTCATATGATACTTGTTTTTCTCTGATTTTGCTTCGCACAGTACCCTCTAGTTCCATCCATGTAGTTGAAAATGGCAAGATTTCATTCTTTTTGATTGCCGAGTAATACTCCATTGTATATACATATACCACATCTTTAAAAAAATTTTTTTAATGTTTTATTTATTTTTGATACAGAGAGAGACAGAGCATGAGAGAGGGAGGGGCAGAGAGAGAGACAGAATCTGAAGCAGGTTCCAGGCTCTGAGCTGTCAGCACAGAGCCCAACCTGGGGCTTGAAACCATGGACTTTTTTTTTTATACCACATCTTTTTTATCCATTTATCCATTGATGGACATTTGGGCTCTTTATAAACAGTTTTTAAAGTAGACCTGTCCATAAAGCAACCCCATCCTTTTCTGGAGAATGATTTCTCTGACTCTAAGGGTAAGCAACTCAGTAAGAATATCAGTAAACAAATATCTTGAGTATTTTTACTAAAACATTGATGAAAAATAACAATTTGCCTTCTGATACAATATTTGTTAAATTCTTGATTGGTTCTAAATGAAAAATGAAATTAATAAATCATTCAGAAGTAAACCCAGTGAAAAATTGCTCAGCCAAGCTCTACAGTTCCTGTCAGAGTCACACATGTGAATTCTACCTGCACATGGTTCTTGCTGTCTTTTCTCAGGGACCAAAGAACTTTATCCTACAGGGTGGTATTTAACCACCTGGTGGGCATAGGGTTTTGGGAGCTGAATCTCAAAAGTCTGTAGCAGCCAAATCTCACATGACCCTCTACTGTTTTATTCTCCTATAGCTGTACATTCCGCCTTTGCTGTACTTCCCCAAAAGGAAAAGAACAAATCCCAGGTGAGCTTTATTTTTTCATTTTTCACATTGTTTTCCATTGCATAAAGCAATAAAAGATAAAAATGATAAAAGTTATCAAGGAATGCATAGAATTAACAGATCTAAAGCAAGGAAAGGTCAGTATGTTGGGTTTGCAGAGACAATTATAATTATTTTATGTTAACATCTGTATCACACACTGTATTATGTAACAGCACTTTTTATAATAATTATGTGCAAATATGATACTCTGTTCAAAAGGGAAATGCTTTGCTGTGACCATAAAAATAAACAAAAGTAATTCTTCATGGAATACAAAGATCTCTTTCCCTAAAGTCTGAAAAAATTCTTTGTCTTCCTGAAATTAAGGTAGTTGATAACCTCAGTCAACAAGCCTGACTGCCCATAATCTTCACTTAATGGGCACAGAGAGCAGCCAGGTCAAAGCATAACTTAGTTGAATGAAATTGATGATTACTTTTGTCTGCTTCACAGAATTGCTCTCTTCCTGTTGTCTTTTAGCAAAGCTTATCCTCATGTGATTATTGTTGTTGTAAGTCTTACTTTACTGTTTTTCTTGACTGGTTTTTTAACTATATCAAAGAATGAACAACCACTCAATTTGAAATTCAAAAGCTGAATGTTGGGCCTGTTTAAGTAAGCTATTGCTGGTCAGATATATTCTCACGAGCAAAGCAAACTTTATTTTTATAGGGTTTTTGTGGAGAGTTGGAATATTAGTTACCTGTGGATGTTATAACAAGTTACCACAAATTTGGTAGCTTAAAACAACAGAAATGTATTCTTTCACAGTTGTGGAGGCTAGAATTCTGAAATGATTTCAGAAAGCTGTTGTCAGACTTAAACTTTTAGAAGAGATTCCATTCCCCATCTCTTTCAGGTTTTGGTGGCTTTTGAGAGGCAGGAGATAGAATGGAGAAAAAAAACTAAGTTGAAGAAAAGTATTTTGTAAGCCCTGTGTCAATCAGTGTTCTCCAGAGAAACAGAACCAATAGACTGTGCTTGTACAGGTATCATATAATAGATATGCACACATAAATACACATATGTATACATTATCATTTTACAAAATTGGCTTATGTGATTGTAGGGGCTGGTAAGTCTAAAATTTGAAGGGCAAACTAGCAGGCTGGAAACTCAGGAGTTAATGCTGCAATCTTGAGGCAGAATTCCTTCTCTTGAGGGAAACTTTAGTTTTTGCTCATAAAGGGCAATAGAAACTATTCACAAAAAGAAATCTGATGATGCCAATAGGTGTGAGAAATTGCTTCCTGATATTAATCCTGAGGAAACTCATACTAGAAAGAAGTTCAGTGAATTTAGTAAAAATCAGAGCATCTTGATTGGGAGGGAGCCAAGATGGCAGAGAGGAAGGGAGCTCTGTAAACTCCATCGCCCCATTTATCGAATTGAGAAGGATATTACTCTCATCTGCGAGAGCGGAAGGAGAAAATACGGACTCCAGAAAGAATAGAACCTCAAGGATACCTGAGTGAGTGAGGGCGAACGGGAGAGATCTGAAAACAGGCCAGCCCGGGATGGGGAAGGGGAGGCAAGATCCCCAGCCCAACGTGGGGCAAGCGCGCGGAGCCCGAGAGACAAAGAGAAGAGACAGAGAGTCAGAACATGCTCATTGTACTGTCTCTGGGGAAGAGGTATAGAACGCTTGGCTGCACTTGGAGAGAGAAACCCACTCCATAGATAACTGCTGGGTAGCTGGAATCCCGAACCAGGGTGACGCAAGGGAAGGAACAGCTTCCAGCCCTAAGCCATCTCGGTGGGGAATCAGAGGCGTCTGTGGCTGTGAGAAGTGGCTGTGCCAGGGGAGCGGACTTCCCGGTGAAAAGCGGCTGGAGCGCGGCTGTGTTGGGGAGCGCACTTCCCAGCAAGAAGCGAAAAGCAGCCGGAGCACGGCTGTGCCAGGGGTGAGCAATTCAAACTTGGTTTTGGGAACGGGACCATGGAACGCATTTCCACGGCGCACCTCGCCCCCTGCACTGACTGCGCGAATCCTGGGTGCCCACAGGAAAAAATAGGGCCCACACCTACGTGACCCCCAACAAGGAGTTGGTGGCGGGTGGAGGCCTGGGCTCTCGCTTAGACTGCAGGAGCTCCCAGCTCATTTCCAGCAGCACACAGCGCCTTGAGCAATAGCTATCGGAAACCAAGAGAGACTCAGTTTTTTGTTTGTTTTTTTTTCCTTTCCCCCATTGCAATTGTGATTCTGGCTGGGGGTGGGGACTCCGCAATTGAGTCTGTGAAGGTGCGCACTTCACCTCCTGCTGCTCATTTCGCCTCAGGCAGGGGCGGAGCCTCTGAGAACAGCCTCCAGGACCTACCAATCAAACCACGCCCCATCCACCAGAGGGAGCTGCTGCTGCTTTTTTTTAATATAAAAAAATTTTTTTTCTTCACTTGTTTCATACTTATTTCTTTGTCATTATTACCTTTTTTCCTTTTTCTTTACTCAATTCGTTTAAATTTTACTCCTTGTTTTCCTTTCTCCTTTCTCCCTTACTTTTTCAGCTTCTTGAAACCCAGATATATTCTCCTGTATCTCATCCTTACCTCTCCCCTAAACTGGT